>NW_027096523.1:0-80000 GCF_019320115.1 Miscanthus floridulus | reverse complement strand
TCAGAAAAACTCCTTCGTGCGCTCAAGATGCCATATGATAAGATACATTGTTGTCCAAAAGGGTGTGTCCTATTTTGGAAAGAACACGAGCATGTAAAGTACTGTCCGAAGTGTGGATCCTCCAGATACCTAGAGGTAGTATCTGGTGATGGCCAAAAGGTGCAGCTTACGATCCCCGCGAGAGTCTTACGTCACCTTCCTTTCATAGCGAGGATCCAACGACTTTTCATGACCGAGGAAACTGCGAAACAGATGACATGGCACAAGAATGGCAAGCCGGCCTACATAGAGAAGCACGAGTCTCAGCGGGCACTGCGTATGCTCAGGCCAGCTGCCACTCACCATCAAGGCAGCAGGAGTCTCCCCGGATTCAAATCGGCATATGTAAGTGATTTTTCTTCTATTTAGTTTCACGCTTAACGTATGCCTGATTGCTCACCACCTGCCGCCTTTCTCGCAGGAGGCTGCGCACCCGGACGAGGATGTCTCGATGTTCACGGCGTGGGCTATGTCCCACCAGACCAGGGTGGCCGGCGACGTCACCTGGGACCCGGCTGCCCCTCGCGAGGCATACTCCGACCCTAACGTGTACACTAAAGTCCAGGAGTACACGTCGGCGGTACAGCAGCGGCACGGGCCAGAGTACGACGTCCGCACCGAGCCCATTGATGCCGAGGCCATCATGAGGCTCGGTGGCGGCAGGAAGCACGGCCGGACGTGGATTGCGAACGCCGCCATCGACCCCACCACTGTTCCCACTCTGAGCCAGCTCCGAGCACAGAGCACGAGTTCCAGCCAGCCCATACGCTCACGGCCTACTCCGACACTGCAGCGGGTCGATGCGCTCGAGGTAATTATTGTTTTACTCGTCGTAAATTAATATTCTCACACTTGAGTTAGTTTTGCATTACTGAAATATTGGAGTGCAATATTGCAGGCCCAGAACAACGAGAAGACGGCGCAGATCACGGCCCTCACTGCTCGGCTGGAGGCTGAGCAGGCCGCTCGGCAGGCCCAGGAGGTCAGGATTGCAGAAATGATGCAAATCATGCAAGCTCTTGGGCAGAAGACGGGTGTGCCTGTGCAGATGTCAGCTCCTCCGCCTCAGGTGCCGCACGCGTTTGCAGCTACTCCTGTAAGCGTTAAAGTTCACTTCTCGCTTGTGTGACATAGAAACCCAGAGAACACTAGCTACTGATTTGCTTGTATGACATAGAAACCCAGACAACACTAGCTATAAAAATTTTGATAGGTTTCTGTCTAAATACTAAAACTGTAGTCCTAGAATAATTACTGCAATCTCACATAAGCATATAATTGTTTGTGCAGCCTCAGTCGGCGGGTTCCAATAACCCCCCTCGTGCGTCACCTGATTCTGGAGGCTTCGTTACACCACCCTCGACGCAGAGGCCAGACGGTTGGGAAGGTTGGTGACGCAGAGGCCAGACGGTTGGAGAGGTTGGCCAGCCTCAGTCGGATTTGAACTTGTGGACTTGACACTTGAGTTAGATTGTGGACTTATGGAATTGTTGAATTTGGACTTGTGATGATACATGTGATATCTGTGAGATATATGTGATATTTGTGAGATATATGTGATGATTGTGATATTTGTGGGATATTTCTGCTGTTGAATATATATATATATATATTTTGTCTGCATGGAAAGCAAGAAACAGGTGGAATGTTGAAAATTTTCACTGGTCTTTGCCGAGGGCCTTGACCATAGCCCTCGGCAAAGAAAATCCCAGGAAAAATTAAAAACAGGTCTTTGCCGAGGGCCTTAGCCATAGCCCTCGGCAAAGAAATTCCCAGGAAAAATTAAAAAGTAGGTCTTTGCCGAGGGTTTTGAACACAGCCCTCGGTAAAGAAATTCCGAGACAAAAATAAAAACGTAGGTCTTTGCCGAGGGCCTTAGATATAGCTCTCGGCAAAGAAATTCCGAGAAAAAAAAGAAAATAGGTCTTTGCCGAGGGCCTGTATGTCAGCCCTCGGCAAAGAAGCCGTGGAAAATAACCGGGTACCTAACGGCTACTTTACTTTGCCGAGGGTCGCCGTTAGCCCTCGGCAAATACTTTGCCGAGTGCCCGATAAAAGGCCCTCGGCAAAGAGTCCTTCGCCGACGTTTTTTTTCCCGAGGGTTCTTCACCGAGGGCTGCCCTCGGCAAATCCTTCGCCGACGGCTGAAGAGCCTTTGCCGAGGGCTTCAGGCCCTCGGCAAAGACCCTGCGTCCAGTAGTGATCCACCTCATTCGACCGCATAAGACTATCTAGTACTTTTTTATACATATATTCTTTCTACAAATGTGTATGTGTAGCAGTAGTAGTTCCTAACTGCATGCTGCTGTCAGAATCATTAGCAAAGGTATAATTTGAAATAAATGCTATCCCCAATAATTGGAAGAACTATAGGCGCTGCTTTATTATTAGCATAGGAGATGCGATTGCTCGTTGAGTTCTCTGAACCATGGCTGGTGGTGGCAAGTCCGACGGGTCGTCGGATGCGGCCAGCCTCGCCCTCCGCATCGCCACCGTGGCGCTGTCGGTGGCGTCGGCGGCCATGATGGCGTCCGCCTCCCAGCGCTCTTGCACCGGCTGCTCTCCGGCTACCAGCAAGGTCTCCTACAGCGACTACAGCTCCCTTAGGTACGCGCACCGGCCGTATATCCATCCATTCTTCTTCCTCGCATGAGGACCTGACAGGCTGACACCATTGCTGAGCTGATCATGGTACGTGGACGGCGGTGCAGTTATTGTCTAGTCGCCAACGTGATATCGGCGGCGCTGCAGGCAGTGGCGGCGTGGCTGACGGCGCGCGGCAAGGTGGACGAAAGCAAGGCGGCCAAGTCGCTGTCCGAGCTTGTCGACACCGCCGCGCAGGTGCTGCTCTACTCGTCGTCGGCGCTGTCGTTCTCGGTGGACGACTTCGGCACCTGCGGCCGCAGGGTCGCCGGCGTCTGTAAGGGCTCCGGCGAGTTCTGCCAGAGGGTCCACGCGTCGGGGGCCGTCTCGATGGCGGCGGCCGTCGCACTGGCTGCGTCCAATTACCTAAAGGACGTGCCGGCCTCGACATGGATCAAGTTCAAGAGTGATGGACCCAAGGCAAAGCCGGTTTGTGGCCGCGGCTGCCATTGCCACCATTAGCTCATCTCTGGGACTCCCGTAGTCCCTTAGCCAGCCGTCAATCATATTGCAAAAAAAAATTTTTTGGAGAGTTGAATCACGTGAATTTCTTGCTAGAAGAAACAGTTTCTGTGATTAAGTTCGAATTGAAATATTCAGAGTTCATACTTTGCATTGATTTTTGTATTAATTCTGTCTGGACTGGAATTTCAGTTAGTACTTGGTACACACGACACGGTATTGTTTTCTGATTTTGTCGTAAATGTTTAACATCAATTTATACTAATTTTATTCGTGACATCATCCTGACATCAAGGCTTTTATCATGATCTGCATTGAAAAGAGGGGAGCAGAATGTTTTCTACTGCAGAGTTTCAATTTTGGAAGTCAGCCTGCATAAGGTGAGGTTGGAGGAACATCATCACGACACAAGGTGCGCCGGATAGCACACCAGAACAGGATATTGCTGGATCAATCTCATCCTAACAGTCATAGGGACATGACACAACTGAGGTCACTGGTTGCCCTTGGGTGTGATATCCGTGGTTTGGTATTGCATCTGAGCATAAAACTCTTATGTGTGCTAGCTTTAGAGAGGTGCACATCACATGAGTATGGCAGGCGCAGGTTTGAGCATCTTGGGAAACTAGTTCATCTGAGGTACCTAGGGTTACGAGGTACAGATGTCGAAGAGCTCCCCGAGGCGATAGGAGCTCTAAAGCTTCTACAGACACTGGACTTGGAATGTATCAGAGGATATGGTATGCAAGTCCAACTGCCATCGAGCGTTAGCCTACTGATGCGGTTGGTCTGCCTACGATGTGACACGTGGACGAGGGTGCCGAATGGGTTCCTCCAGAAGGTGACGTCACTGGAGGAGCTACAGGTGTCTCATACAAGCATGCTTCCCCACCGACACATTTGGAAGTCTAGCTAGAAAAATTGTCTTTGACTTCAATGACATGCACACATGCTTTCACCTGGGAGAAATGGAGATGAATCTAATTCGCACGTAGTGCCTGTAAGTCCTTGTCCTCCCGATATGATATGAATGTAATCTTTGAATTTTGTTGTAACTAACCCACGTCGTGATTTGTAGAATGCAAGTGCACATTGTCAAACAAATGCCAAGTGTGAAAGCCGGATATCTAGACCCTCAAGCTATAGCCCAAACAAATTTTAATTACCCTAAACGGTGGACACTGGATGCCAAAGAGCTAGCTGCTGCAAAGACTCTTCAGGAGAAAGAGCACATCCGTACGACGAAACTAAGGGAAGAGTCCCTTAAGGTTGCAGCATACATTGCCCGGCCTTTCAAAACTCTCCAACAACACTCTACTATATGGCTACTATACAACTTCGAGTAAGTTCAACTCTATACTTAAAGCTTTGTTCGATATATTTTATTCGATGCAAAAGAGCTTATCTAGTTCTATGATTAAATCCATGCAGCAACCACTGGATTTGTAAAGCCGTCGATGTCAGGAGGAGCATGGCATGGGTCTTTGATTCAATAGATAGGGACCCGGTGATATACAAAGACTTCATATCGATTCTCAAGACGTATACATATCGACAATCCTCATTAGCTTATATGTTTGTATACATACTTGTAACGTTCACTTTTGGATACTAACAAGTTGTATTTGCTAAAATAATTCGAACAGGGCATTTAGGTTCTATGTCACTAATCATCACGGAAGGCATGATCCAGAAAGGAAGGAAAAGCTGGCTATAAAAACACTATGTGCGGTAAGTGTAACTTACTTCTTCAGTACTCCGTTACATGGCTGTCAAAAGCATTACTTAACATTTTCATATGCAAAACACACAGTGCCCCAAGCAGAAGCCTGGGAGTGTACATTGTGGATACTATATATGTTCTATGATGAGTAACACCGGTGCCTACAGGAGACACCCCTTAAGGGTAAGTTTGAACCTCTTCACCTGTAGTTTAAAAACTTCGTACATGGTATGAAATACTAAACCGAAACTTGTTCTCTTGAAGTGGAGAGAAGAGAAAGGAATGAAAAGAGACCAATACAAGGATGACGAACTCTTAGAGCTTGTCGGTGACCTTTGCAACTTCATATTGGACCAGATTGCACACGTCAAAGGCGCCTACCATGACCGAGAGTCTGAGTTAGGTACAAATTCTTAGTACCAACACCTTCGTGAGACTAAAAGGCTAGCTCAAGGACGTTGATAACAATGTGTATGGAATTTATATATTTAATGATGGATTGTATATATTCTTGTGAATTGGACTTGTAATTATAGTTTATATAATACTCTTGTGCTTGTAGTCGCAGTCGCGGGGTGTTCGGCAACGCGAACGCGGTTCGGAATGTTGGTCGCGGGGCGTTCGGCAACACAAACGCGGTTTGGAACGTTGGTCGCGGGACGTTCGGCAACGCGATTTTGAATTGTAAATTTGAATTTTTTTTTTGCGGGAAAACGTACTGTAGGGGCGGTTCTAAATTGAACTGCCCCGACAAGCAGGTATTTGTAGGGGTGGCTGCTACAAATAGATTTATAGGGGCGGCTGACAACACCAACCGCCCCTATAAATCGATTTATATGGGCGGCCTGGGAATCGCTCCTACAAATACATGATTTGTAGAGACGGTTCGGTAGGGGCGGCTGGCCAAATCACTCCTATAAAGGCTTACCAGCCGCCCCTACAAATGCTTTTTGTAGTAGTGCATCTCAGTCATGGTGAAAGATCCACGCACACACACATACAAATGAAGTGCTTCGTTACATCCCGCCGATACACAAGTTCGATACAATAAATTACCTACTACCGGAACCTGGAGCATCATGTCCAAACCTAACTACCAAACAAAACGCCGAGATCCAAACTGTCAGACTCAGAACGTGTTGCTTCCTTGTCATTTTCATCATCAGTGTCCCATAAATTGCATGAAGCATCAGGCGAGCCTATTTCATATAGGTCAATGGCAGGGTGTCTCAGATCTTCCACTCCTTGGTTCTTGCATGCATAACATTGGCCTGGCGAAAAAAGCCAAGCAAAATGTATTAGAAAACTGCAAGTACATTCACACATATTTCATATATGATATTGTACAGTTGCTATACCATTTTCGTTTGGATCCAATGGATAGCATAAATAATATTTTTTCCTAAAAACCTCCTTCACTTCAGCAAAATACAGCTTCACCTTCCAATCAGCTTCTGGCATCTTCATCCTCACAGTGAAGTTATAATGATGGTACACCTTGTCATAGCTCTCCACATTAAAACACTGGTGCTGAAGTTCATCAAGGCGGTAGTCCTCCAGCTTGTACAACAAATCAACATAGGGATATATTGTGAAAGTTTTAAAGTTTGGAAGTTTAATTTGTAAAAAACTATGCCTACAGCAAGATGTCGATTCATGTCAATGAACTTCTTGAAACACAGCATCACCCTCGTTCATCCAGGCCGTTCCATTCGGAATAATTTCTTCCGCTGAAGCTTCATGCCTGAATCCACAACTAGTTTGTGGCCAACGTCTTCCTCTATGGCGGGAATCAAAGTATCATAAAACCAATTCCAAACATCGATAGTTCTTTTGCATACATAAAAAGTAATAAAGCTACACTAGAGGTATGACTCGAATGAAAGTTTGTAAGCACGACATGCACCAATTGTTTAGAAACTTCACTCTTTCTAATCTGGATGACTAGGGGGTTAAAATACAAAAGTTAGGGTAAATGACACCATACATGAATATTATCAATATTCTCTCAAAATATTACAAAACTATCAATGTGTAGCAGTAGCCGGACAACTTATTACTACCACAGCATTTGATTGTATGATATAGGGACAGTCATAGGCCTCAAGCCTATGATGTCCCAGCATCCTACGAGGGTGGCGACATTACATAGGGCAGCTACCACCACTCTCAGACTCCACTACTATGAGGCTAATGACGGTGTCACAACCTTGCCTTCCAAGTCATTAGAAAGTTTATTAAGCAAAAGTAAAAAGGCGCCCTTCAGTTTTCTACCTCTCAGTCTCCTCTCTCGCTCCCACTTTTCACTAGTTGTGCCAGCACCCTTCATGGTCACTAGCCTTATCCTCTCTACCAGCAAACCAAGACCAAAATAACTGGCGCTGCTTTAGCTATGCCAGACCAAATTCAAATCATGGGGACTGTTGCTCAACCTTTATTTCAAGAAAAGGTAGCAAGACACTGAAATTATTTGAGAACATTGTGTGTCTTACTCTAAAAATATATTAAAAAAACTATTAAGTAATCACAACAATGCAGCATATGAAAATTACTAAAGCCTAAAATTTCCATTTTACATATGACAGGAAGCCTTAATTCCTGATGAACATGTAGAAAACAACAATATGTAACAATAAAAGCAATAATGCCTAGGGGAATTTCTTTTTGTTGAACAACGGCACGACACAAGAAAGCATTCTGTCATTTCATTAAGAAGAAAGAAAAATACAGTAAGCCAGCAGGCGTACTCCCAAACAAATCAATACCAAACATCAGCAAGACAGTGATGGAAATAAAATAGAGGGCAAAGCAGACCAAAACATTAGAACCTCTACCTTGATTCAGTTGGTACCATACTATGCTGAGGGTGAGCTGCTGCAACAGAAGCCTGTTCAGTAATAACACTGGGTAGCTGTGGTTCTGTACCCAATTCAGCAGCACGGGCATTAAGAGTGGGATCCTCAACGGCCAAAAAGCTATCAGAAGCTATGTCGAGGTTGATACAAGGACGTGCATCTAAATATTCCTTAACCATACGTTGCACATCCTTTGGGCTGAAGAAAAGCATGGTAATATTGTTAAAAGCAACCAACATATCAAATTCCAAACTGCAGCTGTAGACAAAACGTCATGGAATGCAAACTAAACATTTGCTGACTGGTGCTATTGAGCAAATGAATTCATTTCTACATAACAAATGAATGCATGAATACAACAAATGAACACAAAGGTTTTCACTGGCATGGTCACTTATACTGCTTATTCACCCTCATAAGTACTCCACTATGCACTTGACCATGCATGTGATAGAGGTGTTAGGATAATTAAATAATTATTTTTTGCACATTACAGGTTTATATCTGAATTAGCATCTTCAAAATACCATCATGTCTATAGCTTAGAATGATGACAGAGTAATTAATAGTATTTACATCGTGTGGTGCTACAGCTACTCACATGCTACTGTGTGTTGCTTACTTGCTTATATTGGTTTGGTCCATCCGTGTATGTAATGAAATTTTAGCGCCTCAACAAGGCTTCTTGCTATTTTCAGTGTATTTCAGGCTTACATATATATAACAACAAAAATGCCAGTTTCAATAGAAAATAGTGATGATGTACATACTCCACATCTGAATAGAGCTTGGAGCGTTGCTACTTGACATTTGGTACAGTGGAAAGAAGGGGCCCAGACAGCACCATAGATCGTGATATACCTTTGGTCGGTTAAAAAAGAACTCAGTCTGTCTAGTAGTAGGCACCCTGCACAGGCGAGAAGACGCTTAGATAGAGTTACCAATTTATGTGTTCCTTGTTCATTCCTTCTTTTTCGCAATGCTTTAAAGCAAGACAATTTCATACCAAAATAGTGTAATTTGTTGTGTCACATAAAGTATTTCTTGCTCTCTTTTTACGTTACTAAACACATATATCGACAGTTAACTTTTGTTTTTGAGGATTCTTGCCATTATGAGATAGAAAACATTAAATTTCAGCGTAGATAAAATAAAAAAGAGCAAAATATACGTACTATGCACAGTCATCATCAGTTAACTCTTCATCTGTTTCTGTTTGAGGGGTCAGAAGTGGGGGGGGGGGGGGGTCACTTAATGACAGTGCCTCTATAACTTCCATATCAAACTCACTGCTGTTCACCTCACAGGTATGTTCCTCTTGCCTGATAAAAGAACATTACAAAGGAACAATAATCATTAGAAAGAATATCCAGAAGAAGGTATTATGAACTTGCTACACAAGTCTGTAAACAGCAATAACCATGATACTTACAGTGCTGGTATTACGGGTCGAGCCTGTCTAGGCTGATCTGAATAGAGAACACTCTGCCCAACATGGGTTCCAGTTCCAGCCCCTTGAGGATGACTACAAATTTTGAATCAGCACATGTAAGTATATTGACTAGTATAGCAATCTACAATCTTGTTCCATTACCAAGAAAGGAAACGAAGTATATTTATTGGAACCTTTTATACATGTTAAAGGATAGTAAATTTGAAGGGGCGGCAAAAAGTTTTCAGGCCAAACATTCCAAAATCGCAAGGGTAACACATAAATCAGAGAAGCCCTGGTTTTGGGCTGGTGCTATGGCATTACAGAAGCTCACTTGTAGGTCATTGCTACCGGCTGCTTAGGCTCCGGATGGGTTTTTTTGGTCGTGTTTTTTTTTTCAGTGAGTGGTGCTGTTAGCTAGTCTTGTACTAGGTGGCCTAAGGGAGTTTGCTTTGCCTCTCCTTTGGTTTTTCTTTTTTCTCTGCTTAATGAAATGACACGCAGTTCTCTTGTGCAGTTCGAGAAAAAAAATAGAGAAGCCCTTATGACTTCAGATTACACAATACTTCTGCACAGCTAGGGTCGAAAAACGCTCACTGGACAGCAGTCCTATACTCCTATGCAATTTCCTAGCCCTTGAAGCTAGAACACATCAAGAGTACATGGATCCCTCGAAGAGCCTCGGCTACATTTACGCCCCTACAAAGAACTTTTTGTTTTCTGTAGCTGTCATTTAATTCTGAAATGCTAGAAGGGTATGGTTGTGTAACTGATACGTACAGGACAAGATTGTTCATTTCTTGATCATTCATTGTTCTCTGGATAGATACACATGGTGTTTGTTCTAGCATGCTAGTTGGATTGGTTCACAGAGCAAGTGATGACCTCTTTACCATAATGTGATTTAATGGTTTGCTGCTGACAAATAAAGCAGTAAAAACTCTAACTAGGAAGATTGAAATGGTTCTGTTAAACAAAAACACATTTTTATACAGGCAAACAATATCCACCATATCGCACCAATAAAAAGGGGAATCTTTTGGGGAGCAACAACCAAATGGAAGTCCAAAATTTTGGTATGATATGCAATTTTTGGTTGTACAAACCACTGGTAGCACAATACATGTTTGCTTTTTGGGGTCCGGGGCAGTTTGCTAATTTAATTGGATAGTTTGAAATGATTCTCATAAAAGAAAGCAATTATAAATGGCGCAACCATACAACAACTTCATGCAAACATTGCTTGTCACCGAAAAAGCCAGTGTTTATGGGAGCAAACAAATAGCAGAGTATTTCCAACATCATAACCTGGGAAGGGGAACTAAGCAGACGATCAGCTTTACAGTTCAGAGCTTAGAGCGATAAATTTTTAGCAAATAAAGTAACGAATATATGGATCTGTGTGTGCCGTCTCTGCTCACTTTAAAATTTACACCATGTGGCACCGACTTAAAGTGCTACTGCAAAAAATTTTGCACTTTTCCTTAGTAGATTTAGATGGCGAATGGTTTGGGTCCCATCAGATTGCATATGGCTAAGGGCAACTGAATTTAAAAAGTTGAACATAAGAAAAGAACTCACTCGGAGCGAGGTGCATAATCAACATTAGTCATTTCAGGTGTCTCTGGGGTGGAAAGTGAAGGGACACTCAAAGACAGCGCTTCAAATGTTGGCAAATCCATAACCGGCCTATGAAGCTCGCTGCTTCTGACCACGTTAGCCTCAGCCCTGATAAAAGCATAGTACAGGAAAGACCATCAATGCAACGAACAGCGAGAAGAAATAAGTATGAATTTGCTATGGAAACAAACACAAGCTAGGTATCAAACATATAATAATAATAATAATAATAATAATAATAATAATAATAATAAAGTAATAATAAAAACAGCAACCGCTGCACTTACCTTGCTAGTCTTCTTGGTCGAGACTGCCTTGGGCGCTCTGAATAGAGAACACTTTGTTTTTTTTGATGAAAATAGAGAACACTTTGTCGAACACGTATTACACAGTCAGCTCCAGGATGACTATGAATGTTGGAATCAACAAACTTGGTTTGGTTTGTAACAGCAATCTAGTACGTTGTTCGATGTTCATGGAATGCAAGAAAGTATTGTTCATTACATTCCACCCAATAAAAAAATGGACCATTAATTTGGCAAGAAAGGTTTTCCAGCCAAGCACCAAAAAGATGCCAACAATTCTCAGCAGCTTTAGTTGTACAAAGCCACTGATGCACACTATGTGCGCAATGGTAGTTTCTAAGCAGATCATCGAGGGCAGCTGTTTCTTTCAGTCACGGGGCTATTTTTCTGACCGAATTAGAGAGCTTTCAGGAAAAAATCGATCTTTTCACCAGGAATACTATCCACAATCCATCCCGTTCATCAACAAAAAAAATCGATATTTTCACTAGGAAGCAAGAAAAAAAAAGGCATGATATTTTCCGGCAACATAAGGTGGGGACTAGAATTAAGCACACAAGCTATTTTGCAATACAGATCGATTCAGGGAATGTCTTTTTGGACTAAAAAAGAATGATTTCGTTGAGTATCTGTATCTAGTGTCTCAGGTCACTTTGGAATTTGTACAATGTGGAGCCAATTCCAGGTCATATTGCAAGCAATTCCATCCACAGTACATTGATGGACAAAGACGGAGAATAGTATTAATTCATCGGACTGCGTATGGCTGGGAACTGAATTGGGAAAGGAAAAGCAGACGAAGAGGACAGGACTCACTCGGCGGGTACCGCAGCTGAGGAAGAAGCCTGAGAGCGGAGACTTTGTCGCCCGGTGACTAGGGATGCCTGACAAATCCAATGACGAAGGAGGTAGGTATACTCCAAATTGAATTCGTATATACTTCCGTACTTACAAATACAGTACATCTATATATATATATATATATATATATATATACTATATACTACTATACAAGGATGAAGGAGGTGGTATACTCCAGGGCATTTGTACGGGTGGTTTGCGCGCCAGCCGCCCCTACCAAACCGTGGCTATAAATCCCCAATTTGTTAGGTGCGGATTTGTAGGGGCGGCTAGATATAGAGCCTGTCCCTTATAAATTCATTTCTAAAATTTTTCAAATTTGAGCCCAAAAAATAGGAATTTTTTTAATCCCAGGAGGCCCCACCAGTCCGCCCCCACAAATAAGTCCATTTGTAGGAGTGGCTCCTTTGGGAACCATTTGTAGGGGCAGCTCAATATAGAGCCGCCCCTAAAAAAAGAAGACGTTGCTACAAATCTTTTCTGTAGCAGTGCTAGTGTCATAGTCTCCCCCATCCTGACGTGCACAGAGCTCTCCATTGTTCGGGCTACACTTGGCACTCCTTATGCGGCTTCATGTCGTGGGGGCTTGTGCGCCCGCGGTCACTGCAAGTGCCGTCACTGCTACCACTTGAGCTATGCAGAATGGATCGCTCCTTGCTCTACGTCGACTCCCATCGAGGGTGTTGCATGCTCGCAGCATGCTAACAATGAGAGAGAGAGAGTTTGACCTGCTTATCGATCGCGAACCACGGAAGGTTCCTGAGATCTTGGAGCTTCTTGTTCATGGCTTCATCCAGTGTCTGTTGATACTTCTTAATGATTAGTGGAGGAATTCCACGAGCGTGAAGAACTATCGCATAGCACTTCGCTTGGTGAGTACCGAGTGTCGAATTTATATTTTTTCCCAGAGGAAGGCTGTAGGCTAGAATTTATATTTAGGTTAGGTTTGCTGAAGGAAAGCCTAAGTGTATCCTAGATAGGTAAACGATAATGATGGTTGAGTGTGAACTACCTACTAAACTACTAACCAAGCTACACTAGAGATAGCTAGGTGGGAGAGAGAGCGACTTATCTTTCAGTAACAAAAGGGTAAAGAAATGATTAGGAAAAATGCGCTAGTACTTCGGGGCATAGCCCGCCTACCAGCTATGAGAGTTAAATAGACAAGGTCTGCCACGAGCCCTACGATTTAACAACTAGACCTAATATGGTGGAAAATTAGAGGATGAGAAAGGCTGTCACCACTTGCCACCTACCATAATATATCCGGAGACCTAGCCGTATCCATAGGTAATCTATAGCCTAAGCACCTCGCATAATGTATAGGCTTACTACTTCGATCCGAGCTCCGATGAAATGAGATCAATGTACCCTAACCAGACGGTGGAACTAGTAATAACGAAAGACTACTACTAATAAGATAACCTATGCTACTAATGCCAAGTAATAAGCACCTAAGCTCACTAATGATGAACAATAATGAACAAGTACTTAAGCAAAGCAAAGCAATAATACTAGAATAAAGTACTGAATAAAGTAAATGCTAAATGAAAGAATTACAAAAGAGCTATACTAGACCCAAAAGTCTCTTCTGGACTCTGAGAGAAGCTCCGCTCTTGCTCTACTTTCACTACTAGACTACTACTCTAAAGCTAAGCTAAGCTACAAAGCTTGGAGAAGCGTGGAGAGCTTGGAATTGAATGGGGCACTTCTCCACCGAGCTCCACACCCCATATTTATAGTGTAGAGTGGGGGGTACTTGTAGGCAGCCAGGAGGTCGGTGGCCACCCAGTGCGCTGGGCGTCGGCTAGGGGGCGCCGGCCGGCCCTTGGATCCACCACCTCTTGATACTCCGGTGCTGGTTGGCTCCCAAACGCGGTTGTAGGACTGGCACATGTCGAAATTTGGCAGGTAAGGCTAGTTTGTAGGTCGGTTGGAGCCTCCCAAGTGTATGATGGTGGACCGGCGGATCCGTGTCAACTCCATCTTGTCCATCAGTGCAAACCGACTTAGAGCAACGCTTGGCATTGCTTCTAGAGCAGCTCCCATGGATCGGTGACACAGGCTAGGCCACATGGCACATCGGGCTGACGGTCTTGTGGGACCGACCGGTGTGGCATGTGGGCCACTAGCACCATTGCCACATCTACTTGGTCCCTATGTTCATATTTGTCACCATTTTGCATATTTTTGCTATATTTTCCTCCATACAAATAATTCTACAAGCACAAGTGGAACTAGGTGAATTATAAATAAAATGCAACATTTTAGATGTTGTTTTACTTCACTTTATCATGCTTTTGGGTGGAATGTTGTTGGTAAAAACAGGTGTTAGTGACCATCAACAAGCTCCATTGAGATTGCTTATAGATCCATGCTGCAGTTTGAGATGAGTAGATCTCCGCACCTACGCACTCACCCTCCTCCTCCACATATTGAATCACATGGAAGTGCGAGGAGGACTATCGAATCGAATGCCATGCTGAGCCTCACAAAACTTATGGATGCTAGGCGGCAGTACCATTAAACTTCTAGGGTTGCCGGCTTATAGACGACATAGCGGTATCCTAGCAGTAGCCCCAAGGCACCATCATATGATGAGGCCATTGCAACAATCTGAGACAGCTACATTGTCAATGAGGAACGATAAGAAGGACAAGTCGAGGCGTTCACCAGTGATGCTGGTGAAGTTTCGATTGCCGTTCTCGGTGTCGTAGAAGAAGCCTGGCCATAGTATGGGGTAGCACCTTACGGTTATCAGAGATAAGGCTGTTCTAGGAGCGATAGACATATTTGCAGCAGAACACGAAGCGGCCTGGGGAGGTGGCAGAGGGTCTCGAGAATGACATCCTCTGTGAGGCTGGTTAGTGCGTTCCTCTTGCTAGGGGCCTCCTCCATTTCATAGAGCCTACGATCAGTCAGTGTGCAGTAGGATGGCCTCCTTACTCATGATACCACTAAGATCTTGTTTGGATCAATCCACATGTGTTGGGGTGGACTGAAGTGGATCTTGAGCTAAATTTTACAACAATCCACCTCAGCACATGTGGATTGAGATGAATCTGACAACATCCAAACAAGGCTTAGAGAGGAAAATAATCCGACAAAGATCCATCATTGAAGTGCGAAAGCATACCTTACCTTTAGATCTAGGGGCAGCGTGATGCGAGGCGTGCACACAAATAGTGAGAGAGGAACAATGGATCGGTCATGCGGGAGGTGGCAGGCGGCCGGATGGCCTTATTAGGGCTTCAGTCCAAACGAAGGGTCTGGATTCAATACGCACTAATGGATGACACAGATTTCAAGCATCAATCATCACCATATGAATGTCTTGGTGGTTGTAACACCACTGTAATGCACTGACTGTTGACTTCAGATCACCAACCCATTCATCCAAACAATGTTTGCTTCACCGCCGGTTTATACAGTAATCCGACGGTGATAACCTGATTATCGTTGGATCTTGTTGTAGTGCACACGTCCATCATGGCACTGGTGGTAAAAAAACTATTATGTCAGCCAGTTCCATCGGGCGTTGGACATAGGACGAGCCGCCGGCGGTGAAAACCCTTCCACCACTGGCTCAACGGATGACATGGCGGCGAAGGGCGAGATTCTATTTTGACCGCTGGATCATATGCCGAGCCGGCGGTGAAAGTGACCATCACCACCGGTTATTCGTCCTAGAGGGACCACATAGGTCATAAGCCGACGGTGATACATATCACCGCTGGTTATCTCAAAACCATGTATCACCGCTGGTTATCTCAAAACCATTGATGAAGGTCCCGACGGTGAATAGACTTTCTGTAATAGTGTTGTATGACAAGCTTTTGCAAAGTATCACTGAGCAACTATTCATCATCTCCAAATAAATTATCATCATTTATTAGAGCAGAGTTTCTTTTAAGATAAATTTCAAGGCACTCCTCTCTACGTTCTATGATCATGGATATTGACATGTAAAACAAACATGAATGTAAAGAGAGGGTTTAAGATTTTTCATACCTGAGTGGGTAGAGATATCTCCCCAAGCTTGCCTTTTGCATAGGTTGGAATGTCTTCTGGAGGCTCTTTGATTCTTTCTTTATTGACTAACTACTACTACTAGAATGCATAAATGACTAAATAACTAAATCTATTACTACTAGATAACTTACTAATATTTCATTTATTATATATGTTTTTTTAGTTCATGGTTTATTTTATTTAAAGCAAATCCTATCCTACCTTGCATAGCTACTACATACTTTATTTATTAACATAGAGTAGCTAAATGCAAAGCAACTCTATTGGAAATTGAAATATGAGATGCAACTACTTAAAATGCGGTAAATGTGCAAAGGATAGAGAATTTACCTTTTTGACAGGTCTCAAGGTTATTCTTCATTGAGTGGGGGTGTTTCCTCTTATTCCACCTCGGAGGCCTTGTCAGGATCAGGGGATGACGAATTTGAGGACGGATCTTTCTTTTTACGTCATCTTTTTCTGTTCTTCTTGGCCGGCGTCGTCGGTTCTTCAATTGGCTTTGGTTTTTTCATCTTGATTCTCTTCAGATGCTTCCTTATTTTCCTTTTTCTCATCAAAGAGGGGATATCCAGAGACAAAACCAAATATTTCCTTTCTTCAAGCAAAGTGGAATTGGATTTGCCCTGGAAGCCACGTATATGCAAGCATTTGCAATATTTAGGAAAGGACGACCAAGGATTAAAGGTGTATCCTTGTCGTTGTGCATGTCTAAGATCATAAAATCTGTTGGAACATAAGCACTCCGAACCTTAACTAATAAGTCAGTGGCTACTCCCTTAAGATAATGGGTAGATTGATCGGCTAGCTGTACGTAAACTAAGGTTGGAGCTAAGGTAGTGTAAAACAATCTATCATAAGTTTTCTTAGACATAATGTTAATACTAGAGCCTAGATCATAAATGGCATTATGAAAAGTGTGAGGTCCTATGGAGCATGTAATGACGGGGTTACTAGGATCACCTTTCTTAATAGGAAATCCCCAACCATTTCCCAAAAAGTCATACCTTGCCGCGACAAGGTTGGCTGTCTCTATGGTTCCTTCAGGTTTACCAGGAATTCTACCTTTCTCATAGGATGGTATGGCAGTAGCTATTTAAGCTAATTGAGTTTCTATCATCTTATTGAAACTAAGTTGATTCTTTAAGGCAGAAGAAAACTCATCCAATTTAGCATTTATATTTTCTAACATCTTATCAAGAGCATGCAACTTTTTATTTATGCTATCAATCATTCTACCATTGCTATAAACAAGATCTTTAAGGAAAGAATACTATTATTACCTTGTTTATTCACATGTTAAGAAGAGTAATAATTGTTACCTCTTTGATTTTTGGAGCGCTGATTCCTGGCCTTGATGTTGTTGTGGACGAAACCCGTTGTCGGTGTTGATGAAATTGAGATCCTCCTAGGTCTCAGGGACAGAAATTTTCTGAATGTCCAACATCTCCACAAACTTCACAAATCATGTGGGAATCCATGGCTTTGAATGTCTCTTGGATACTCATCCTCTCATAATATTCTACTTGCTTCGCTGAGTAGATCCATCTTAGCTACAAGCATGTCAACTTCTATAATTGAATACATACCTCGTTTACGGGGTTGGAGTCGATCGTCACTCCATCCTTGGTTGGAAACCATCTTCTCGATCAGTGTCATTGCATCTGCAACACTTAGCGAAAAGAATGCTACACTAGTAGCAGCATCTAAATGGCTCCTATCTAACGACACTAATCCATGGTAGAAGTTCTGGATCAAAAGCCAGTCTTCCATGTCATGGTATGGGCATGCAGAGACATACTCTTGCATTCGTTCCCCTAGCCTCGGGAATCGACTCATCTGCTAGTTGTTTAAAACTAGAGGTTTTATTGTGAAGAGCATTAGTCTTCCCCATAGGGTAAAAACTTAAATAGGAAAGCATTGGAACACTTGTCCCAGGTATCTACAACGTTACAGTTAGATTAAAACCATTACTTAGCCTTTCCTAACAAAGAGATGGGGAAAAGACAAAGACGTATAGCCTCTTGGTTCACTCCCTTTATGGTCAATATGCTACAAATCTCCAAAAAGTGTTGGAGGTGAGCATTTGCATCCTCGTGGGCTTTCCCACAAAATGGATTAGCTTGAACCATCGTAATTAACGCTGGCTTAAGATCAAAGTTAGCGTCCCCATTGATAACATTGGGTTCAGTGGCTACATTAGCAGCCGAGGGTGCAGCCAAATCATGAATGGACTTGTCGCCCATGATCATGTAGGGTACGAGGAAAAACGGATAAACTACATAGGATAACTAAAAGTCTAGTTAGCAAAGCTGGCAAAAATATAAATCTGAGGCTAGTTGCCGTCCTCGGCAATGGCGTCAGAAATGCTTATTGATACTTCTTAACAAATAGTAGAGGAATTCCGCAAGCGCACAGAATTATCGCGTAGCACTTTACTTGTAGACGAATTCCACAAGTGCACAGAATTATCGCGTAGCACTTTACTCAGTGAGTACCGAGTGTCAAATTTATATTGCTTCGGGGCATAGCCCACCTACCAACTAGAAGAGTTAAATAGGCAAGGTCTGCCATGAGCCCTATGATTTAATATATAGACCTAACATGGTGGAATACAGAGGATGGACAAGGCTGTCACCACTTTCCTCCTAGCACAATCTATCCAGAGGCCTAGCCGTATCCACAAGAAATCTATAGCCTAAGCACCTCGCTTAATCTATAGGCTTACTACTTCGATCCGAGCTCCGATCCACCTACCACAATCTATCTGGAGGCCTAGCCATATCCTGAAGGTAATCTATAGCCTAAGGACCTTGCTTAATCAATTGGCTTACTACTTCAATCCGAGCTCTGATGAAATGAGATCAAAGTACCCTAACCAGACAGTGGAACCGGTACTAACAAAAGACTGCTAATAATAAGATAACCTATGCTACTAATGCCAAGCAATAAGCACCTAAGCTCACTAATGATGAACAATAATGAACAAGTACTTAAGCAAAGCAAAGCAATAATACTAGAATAAAGTACTGAATCTAAAGTACTGAATAAAGTAAATGCTAAATGAAAGAATTACAAAAGAGCTATACCAGACCCAGAAGACTCTTCTGGACATCGAGAGAAGCTCCGCTCTTGCTCTACTTCCACAACTAGACTACTACTCTAAAGTTAAGATAAGCTAGAAAGCTAGGAGAAGCTTGGAGAGCTTGGAATTGAATGGGGCACTTCTCCACTTAGCTCCACACCCCATATTTATAGTGAAGAGTGAGGGGGTACTTGTAGGCAACCAGGAGGTCGGTGGCCACCCCAGGGCCCCGTGCGGTAGCTAGGGGTCGTCAGCCGGCCCTTGGATCAACCACCTCTTCATTCTTTGGTGCTGGTTGGCTCCCAAACGCGGTTGTAGGATTGGCACATGTCAAAATTCAGCAGGTAAGGCGGTTTGTAGGTCGGTTGGAGCCTCCCAAGTGTATGATGATGGGCCGGTGGATCCGTGTCAACTCCTATTGACACAGAATTTTTGGCCCGTGCCGAAGACACACGCAGCAAGCCGGAAGGGTCCACTCGATGGGGCAGATCCACCTAGCTTCGGCGTAGGGGTGGTCGATCCTGCGCGATCCTCCCGAGACGTGCCAATCAATTTGACCCTGCAATTGACAAGGAGAGAAAGTTCATTAGTAATTAAGGGCGAAACTTGCCGGTGTTGCCAGACAGTCCCGAATGTGCGGCTATGAGAGCCGATATGAAAGGAGATCGACTAAATAGTCAATTCCAGTATATTCATGAGAATAAATCAATTAGAGCTCATGGGGTTGTGTAAGAAGAATCAGTTATCACTCAGGATAAATATCATTAATCGAACAATATATTAATCAATGGCAATAAGATGTCAACAATGATCGATTTGTGCTGAGCCAATTATTATAATTAACCGAACCCCTTTTTATATAATGAAACAATTCAACACCACTTAACCATTTAATAAAGATAAATCTAATGAACATGTTAGATCTCATCTATCATCATGACCAGTGGGGCATGAGGCAGAATCATGCAGGCCATAGAAATAACAATAGACTCGATGACCCTAACTCATTACTAATATCAGTGGGGCATGAGGCAGAATCATGCAGGCCTGTAATACAATAATAAGATCAATGGGGCTAACATATCTTTCAACCTATCTTTACTTCAATGGTCTCGTGATGTGAACTGTTCATTGAAAGCGCTCGATATTGGCTAAAACAACCGATTTAGGCATAACGCACAGTTAAAGTCATGCCTTACCAGGAATAGATCTACTATATATCGATCCCCACTCCATGGTGCTAACAGTGGGGTGTGAGGCAGAATCACACATGACCATGATAACGGGCCGTGGAATAGTTCTCTCTAGCCAATAGATCTACTCAAGACACAACATGCCTTAACCGCACGTTATGCACGATCAAGATTGATGTAAAACAACCGATAAGACATAACTCATCGTTTAAGGTGTAGATTGGATCAGTTTTAGGTTAGCAAATGATGAGTCAAATAAGATATAAGGCTGATCTAAAATCAATCTCAGTCGGGCAGAATGATATTGCTGTAATTAGATAAATAATGAAAGCAATAAGCAATATTGGTAACTTAATGAATCTACCAAAGACTGCCATTCTAAGGTAGAGCCGATAACTTGACCTTGATCTAATTCAAGCAGTGGGGTATGAGGTAGAATCACACAAGCCATACTTGAATTAAACAAGAGTCGATAACTAGCTTATACCAGAGCTGCTAGTGGGGGTCGACCGGATCGATGCAACCATACGAATAGAGGTATAAACCATGACTGGTACTTACAGACAAGCAGTGGAGGTCGACCTGGATCGATGCAGCCAGTACTCGCTGAAGAACTCGTCGAGATCTACTCTACTCCTACTCCTAAGGGGTGGCCGGAGCCAAAAAAAGTAATTGACTTGTATTTGGATTGATTGATTCCTTTTTACAATAGTCGGGGTTTGGTATTTATACCCTGGGCCCTGTGCATGACTCCTGTCTAAGCACGACTTATTACAATTTTTGACCCTAGAGAAAACATTCCTAATTTAAGATAACTTGGACTCTAATCTTTCCCTTTTTATAGAGTCCGGCATACTTCGTCCTGGCGCCGAACGTAGCCTCTGTTGTTATCTAGCTGGCGCTATCTGTGGAAAGCCGATTCCATTTTCTGCATCTGAATTAGCTGGTCCCTGATCTGCACGTAATTGATTCCTTGGTGACATGATCTTGGGAGCTTTCGAGTCCCATGTAACATCTTCTTCCAAATTTTGGTGTAAACAACTCCATCTCATCCATTGGTGCAAACCGACTTCGATCAACGCTTGACATTGCTTCTGGAGCGGCTCCCACGGATCGGTGACATGGCCAGGCCACATGGCACACCAGGTGGACACCCTTGTGGGGCCAGCCAGTGTGGCATGTGGGCCCCTAGCCCCACTGCCACTGTCCACTTGGTCCCTATGTTCATATTTGTCACCATTTTGCATATTTTTGCTATATTTTTCTGCATACAAATAATTCTACAAGCACTAGTGGAACTAGGTGAATTATAAACAAAATGCAACATTTGTGATGATGTTTTGTCTCACTTTATAATGGTTTTGGTTGGAATGTTGATGGAAAAAACAAGTGTTTGTGACCATCAAACAATGTCTAGGATCTCTACAAGGACATATGTGGTGTCCACAACGTTTCCCCGGTGCAAGGGAATGTCGAGAGTGGGGCACCCTGGCATCACCAACGATTTCATGCGCGTGAACGACTTTGGCTCAAGCACGGCCATACTTGCCACATTGTGGTCTAGCCTTGCACATTCATGTTCAAGCTCTTCTAAGCATGGCTCCAGTGCACCTGCTATGGCATCGACGTGACCACGGGCCTAGGCTAGCATGGTTCTTGGGGCACATAAGTTTTTGCCCAAGAATGGTGTTGACAGCGAGTACGCTATGAGCATTAGCACCCCAAATGAACCATATTCGTCCTGGCCGACACCAATTTCCTAGGCATGCTAATGATTCCATTCGTCGCAGATACGAGGGGCATGTCACTTGTGGTGCTGTCCAAGGAGGTTGTCTACATAGTCCATCAAGGTTGTCTACACTATAAATACTAAATTGGTTTGATAAGTAGACTATATTTTCTGCTTTGGTTGATTTAAGTAGGCCTTGCTTGGTAGGGCTCTTTGAGCTACTCTATCTTAGGCTCTTGCAACTCCAGCGAATCCCTACCAAAATGGCTCCGTAGTGAAGCTCATGAGAGGAGTCATTTTTGAACTACAAGCTCAATCCTTCATTTTGTGGCTCCTCCATCTCCTCTAGTGAAATTGTAAATGCATGTTGCCAAATAGTTTCTTAATGTGGGAATTGAATAATAGAATTGGGATCGGTACGGTGCCTCGACTTCCATGAGAAGTGAATCTACTTTTACATATGGTAAAAGTAGGATTCCATTTGTACACATGCATGCTACCTTCTCATGTGAGAAATAGCTCTACAGTTAGGTAGGAGTACGGATGTAAAAATAACGAGTTGCTATAGCACTTCGAGACTATTCCTCCTAGATCGTGCAAGTTGGGATATCAAATCTCCAACCCTCATTCTACTCAAACTCTGCTACAAAAAAAATGAAAATTGTATAATCATGGTAGGAATGGACAAAGCAATTGAAGCACCTCGGCGGAAACCTATGTTCTATTATTATGCCTCTTAGAAGTTAGAACTCTAATAAGCATATTAGACCAATAAGATTTCTAAAAATGGTAGCGTGTCCTAGAGGAATTGTGTAGAAATTTTAACTTGAGGTTCTAAACATTTTTTGACACTTTATAGGCACATTATTATTAAAAGTGTAGCAAAAAGGAATTCAAGAAGGCAGGGGCATGGCTTACTGAGGATCAATAGACCAAAGATGAAACAAACAGACCATAAATTTAATTTGCTCCAGTTGAAATGTAACAACATCTAAAATGAGAACTTCAAAACTCCTCTGAAATAACAAATCTCATTCAACAGTAACTACCATTCCAAGATGGCTTGACATGACATCCATATCAGAGATTAGAGGTGCTTTTAAGCTTACATATCACCATTGGTCTCTATATGTTTATATTTGATGTCATCAAACATTGTCACGGCAAGATCAATATCAAGAAGAAAACCACAAGATGAATCACATCTGTCCACTGAATGTAATTGGCATAATTGTATTTCTCTTTCATCCAGCTATTTATTGAATAATAAATCAGTGCTATTGTCTCTTTTACTAAAACTGTGATTGTGTAGCATAGGAATGAGTAGCAGACTCATATATATCTAGAATGTTTGGCACCTAGGTTATAAATGAAAAAATGTTGAAATTTTTGAACAAATTAGTATGATTAAGTTCTTACAAAGAATAAATAGGAGTAAGGAATAATTAAGCTCTTGCAACATTCAGTCATCAAATGAAAAGAGGCACTAGTAGTCACTATTGAAACATGTAGTTTGCACTTGAGTAGACACTATGGTTGCATGTTTGTGCACCTCTGTGTGTGGGTGATCCAAAGATTTTTCCTATGAGGTTTCGTTCGATCTAGGTGATTAATAGAACAACATGGGGATGTTTAGGGAAGACAACACAATATATTAATGACATATATGAACAATTACTTAAATGGGTCTTTAAACCTCCTAGATTTATTATATAAATTCATTTAGTATTTGGATATAATTTTAAATTTTCCTATTACTTAGGAGCATGCTGCTTTATGACTGAACATATAAGAGAGATGGTAGTGGAGAGAAAGGGAGAAAGCTAGATGAGTGAGAGACAAGACCCCTCTCCCCTTTTTATATTAGAGAAGTGGGAGGAGAGGTTTTCATTATTTCTCCTAGTGGGGCTTGTATTTACAAAAGAGCCTCTATGGGCTACAAATGGGCCCTAATTATTATCTCACAAGCCTATTGGCTATGTAACTGAGACTTAAACACACTAATGGGTCCCAAACATATAATACACCCCCAATAGTAGCGCCCCAGCTATTCAGTTTTGTTTGGTAACACAAGACCCAATAGCTGAATACAACAAATTGTGGCTATACCACAGGTGGTGCCAGAGCTAACGGCGCCAACTCCAAAAGCAACATTTGTTTTAGAAATGGAGCTTTTTCTATCGGTGTTACATTTACTCCATGCTGGAATCTTAGGTTTGAGAGCCTTGACTTAGTCACGGATCGCTTTGGCAAGTTTAGGCTGGATGTGTGGTGGCATCAAGGAATGTGGAGACCCTGACACATCCACTTTCAGTCATCCTTCTGTGGGTCGATCTAGAAACCCTCACCCGGTAAATATGCCTCGACCTCGGGTTGAGCCTAGGTGATGAGGGGTGCCACCAGATGTCTGCATGCTGGCCAATGCCCAGCACTAGATCACTTCGTGAACCTATCTACCTGCAGAGCACCGATTATGACACATCCTTCCTAGTCTTCCTTACAAGATTAGGAATTAATGACGCGGGGTCTTCAAGCACTTATTGATGCAGAGAATGCATGAGCTTGGTTCACCCGACAAACGCGCTCGTCGAGCTGATTGGATTCGAGGCGGACTCGATCCACCACATCCTCGAGCGACGGCTCAAATGTAAACTCTGAGGACCTCATGAGCTATCACCCGGAGCATGAGTACTTCATGATGGGGGTAGGATGGGGAGTTTACCAACGTTACCCTCGAGGGCATGCCCCCTCACCTAATTCTGGAACAATACCTTGAGGAGATGGCCGCATGACTCAAGGCTGAGCGAACTAGACTCGAGGATGAACTATTAGAGCTTTAACGAGAACACATAGCGCTAGACCACAATGCGGCAAGTCTTGTTGTGCTCGTGCCAAAGTTGTCAGCATGACAATGTTGACGATGCTGGGGCGCCCTGCCCCTGATATTCCCCTACGCAGTGGAAAACTTTGCGGACACCATGTATGTCGTCGTAGAGATCCCGACAAGGTTTAAAATTGTGGGCAACAACAAATAGCGACATCTTGTTTTCAGAAGCTATAAAGCTATTGCACAGCTGTAGCGGAGCTATGGCACATAGCGGTTTTTAAGAAAACCATGAAAACTACAAGTAATTCATTCATAAAAAATTAAGTATCATAAAATTTGGTGAACACATAGATATGTTTGTAAGGCTTTAGGAGTCTAGGAAACATTATTTATTATGGTATTATAGCATGATTTGGGAAACTCAAGTGTTCAGTTTTCAAAAGACCAACTTGCCAGCAAAATATATGTAGATAATAACTAATTTGTCACTCTAAAAGCTAAATCTAAAATAGCAACACTATTTTAAAGCTATAGCTAAGCAATTTGGCGGCGCTAAAGTGCAATATAGCGATCATAGATGACATAGTGGACAAAATAGGAATAACTTAGTGTGATCTCTCTCTAGAAGCTATAGCGGTGCTATAGCCCCCTATTTAAATCCATGGACCCCGGACACACCGGAACAAACCATGAACAAGAAGCTCCAAGATGTCAGGAATCTTCTGTGGTTCACGATCGAGAAGTAGGTCAAAAGAGCTCTCTCTCTCTCTCTCTCTCTCTCTCTCTCTCTATATATATATATATATATATATATATATATATATATATATATATATATATATATATATATATATATATACAGGCTAGCTATAAAATAACTTATTATGTGGCCACTTTGAGTTACGATAATTAGTATGCTAATTTATGAGATTACAGTAACTTCTTACTAAGTGATTTACTGTAACATTATCATAAATATCACTGTGAGTTGTAGTAACACGAGTATCGTAAATGCATATTCATGTTATCGTAAATTGGTACAAATATTATCGTAAATCAAGGTGGCTACAGAATAAGTTATTCTATGGCCAGCTGCAGAATAGCCTTACCCATATATAAGAACTACTGTTCTGCAGCTGGTCATAGAATAACTTATTATGTGGTCACTTTGAGTTACGATAGTTACTATGCTAATTTACAAGACTACAGTAACTCCTTACTAAGTGATTTACTATAACATTATCGTAAATATACCGTGAGTTGCAGTAACACAAGTATCGTAAATACATATTCATGTTATCATAAATTGGTACAAACATTATCGTAAATCAAGGTGGCTATAAAATAAGTTATTCTATGATCAGCTTATATATATATATATATATATATATATATGTGCTGGCATGCTGCAAGCATGCAGCACCCTCGGTGGGAGCCAACACACTGCAAGCAGCGCTCCATTGTGCATAGCTCGTGTGGCAGTAGCAGTGAGAGCTCTTGCTGCGATCGCACGCGCCCCCATGTTGTGAAGCTGCAAAAGGAGCGCCAACCGGAGCCCGAACAACGGGGAGCCATGTCCACGCCAAGATGGGGGAAAACCATGACAATAGGAGCACCATCTTGTCAAGGCGCCTAGCCCGATGGGAGTCTCCTATGCGCCGGCGACAATCGGGGGCAGACAAAATATGTTTTTGTTAACGTATTCGTGTTGATTCATGTTATGGCCTGTCTAGCATAGCTTCTTGTGGCACCTGCTCCTTCTACACTAGCAACTATAGTAGCACTATTTATAGAAACCATTTTTTTTCTCTCCTCGCAAAATGAACATGGAGCCAGGAGAAGCAACGATCTGTGGCTCCTTGGGCATTGGTGCTTTGAGCTGGAGCCTGAAGGAGCCTGGCGAAACAAGATCTTAGTCTTCGTCAAGGCTGGTAGGGTAGTGGGATTTTTTTTTTGTTCGTTTTGCTGTTTTGTTTTGTATTTTTACAAAGCTTTGCTTGTAGGACAGCATGCTGCCACACGGCCAGACCTATGTGGCCTCGAGGGTGCAACATGCAGCCCTATGTAGCCAAACCGTGCGCCGCTGGGATCCTGAACCAAACCCTTGTACCGGAGGTTTATTACTACGTAGTACTGGAAATCAAATCGGATCTGTACTCTGAGATATGTATACACGTGGGCCCAATTCCGACTCGAATTTGGAAGAATACCACCTTCTTCGTCATTGTTTATGCATATATATAGATGCAAATGTATTTGTAAATACAGGAAATATATACGAATTGAATTTGGAGTATACCACCTCCTTGGTCATTGGATTTGTGAGTCGGCGTCCCTCGTCACCGGGCGACAAGGTCTCCGCTCTCCGCTCTCCGCTCTCCGCTCTCCGGCTTCTTCCTCAGCTCATCCTCTGAGTGAGTCCTCTTCTTTCCGAATTCAATTCCCAGCCATACTCCGTCCGACGAATACTATCTCCGTCTTTCTCACTCAACTTACTGTCGATGGAATTGCTTGCAATATGACCTGGAATTGGCTCCACATAGTAGAAATTGAAAGTGACCTGAGACACTAGATACAGACACTTAACGACATCATTCTTTTTTACTCCAAAAAGACATTCCCTAAATCTGCATTGCAAAATAGCTTGTGTGCTTAATTCTACTCCCCACCTTAAGTTGCTGGAAAATATTATGCTTTTTTTTTTGCTTCGTGGTGAAAAGATCGATTTTTCTTGTTGATGAACGGGACGGATTGTGGGTAGTATTGCCCTTCCCATGTGGTCGATATGTCCTGAGAGCTCTCTAATTCGGCCAGAAAACTAACCCCCCTGACTGCAAGAAACAGCTGCCCTCATTTACTCAGAAACAATCATTGCGCACATACCGTGCATCAGTTGCTTTGTACGACTAAAATTACTGAGAAGTGTTGGCATCTTTTGGTGCTTGGCTGGAAAACCTTTTGTTGCCCCTCAAGATTAATGCTTTATTATCTTTATTGTGTAAAATTGAATGACAAATACTTTCTTGCATTCCATGAACATCGAACAACTGTAACACCCTAAAATTTGAATTTCTAGAAATGGACCTAAAAAGATTTAATTTGAAATTTTCGTGCACATGAAATATAGGAAAATAAAAAATTTTCATTAAATTAAAATTCATCATAAGGTAGCAACATGTTTGAGCATACATGCCATTGTATTTGATTTATTTGGTTGAGTGGTTTTGATTGAAAATTCAAAATGGTTAAAATTGCTTTTGCAAATGAAATTAAAAATGGCTTTGAAATAAAAGAAAAGAAAATTAGAAAATGAAAGAATTTAAAAAGTTATTCTCGGAAAACTTACCCAAAATTTGCTCATTTATGTTTGAATTAAAAAGTGTATTTTAAATCATATTTATACTTGATTCGGTTCATAATTTAATTTGTTTTGAATTAAGAAAAGAAAAAGGATTTGGAAAAAGAAAAGAAGAAAACTCTCCTCCCTCTCTCTGGCCCAAAGGCCATCTTTTTCTTTTTCCCCGCGTGGGCCGAGTTGGCCGCAGCCCACTCTCTCCTCTCTCCCTGGCCTGCTTCTCTTCCTCCCGCGGAGGCCCAGCTCTTTCTCATCTGCGGCCCAGCTACCCTCTGCTAGTAGCCCACGCGCAGGCCTGCTTTTCTCCCTCCTTTCCCCGCTTTGACGTCGGCCATCCCCGCGGCCCAGCGTCACCCGCCCCCTCTCTGCTCGTGGGCTGGCCCAGCCCAAAGCTGCCGCGCCTCATATCCCCTCCCTCTCACTTGCGTCGACAGGTGGGGCCACCCTGTTAGCTCCATCCCCTCCACCAGTTCGTTACCCGCTTGGACTCCGCCGCCACCGCTTGGAGTCCATGCTGCACCCGTCCCGCGTCCTTGCCGTGCGCACTACGCCTGGTCGCCCCATATAAGCCGAGCCGCACCGCGCTGCCTCTCTACCCCAACCCTAAAAGTGTCGCAGCCGTCGCCCTTGCCCAAGCAAGCTCGCGTCGCCGTCCGCCGTCCGCCGTCGACTCGCCAAGCCGCGCGCCGTCTCCGGTGCTTGGAGGCCCCTACCAGTGCCCTAGGTGAGCTCGCCTCAACCTCCTCTTTCACCCCGTGCCTTTCCCGTTGAAAACCATGGCCGTATGCGCTTCCCCATGCGTACCGGCGAGCTTCACGCTGACAGTAATGGCTTCCACCACGCCGGCCTAACTGTTCCGGCCAGCCGCGCCCTCCTTCCCTCCCTGCTCTAATCCCCGCCGTCCAATCTAGATCCTACGGCCGATATGGCTTGATACCCCTTCGTGTGGCTTAATTTCATAAGAGCCCCTCGGTTTCTTCAAAATAGAACCCGCGGTCCATTGCGTATTTCTCCGATTATGCTTTCTTCTTTTAAAAGCGTATTTTTCTCGGTTGGTTTCAAAAATACGTTTTCAGTTATTTATAGTTTTGCCATTAGGTTTATTTAGGCTATAACTTTGTCGTTTTAACTCCGATTGGACCCGTTCAAATTGCGTTAGGTTCATATTTACGTTGTCTACGTGTTCATACTACTGTTAAGGATGTTTTCAACTTTTAAAAATTCAAGGTTAGATTTAATCTATTATTTTATTAAAGGAAATCTTGTTTAAATCATATCTTCTACATTTTAGCTCCGAATTGACCCGTTCAAGTTGTGCTAGATTCATTGCAACGAGATCTACACGTTAGTAACAGTGTTTACCATATTACTATTTCTGAAATTGGATGGTTTAAATCATATCTTGATTAATAATTATGCAACTGGATTTTATAAATAAAATATGATTTGTTTTACTTTAGTTTTATAAATCAAATCTGAATTTGACTTAATTCAATTTATAATATTTATAAGATATCTTATATATATGAATTTATATAGTTAAAATAAATGGAGCCTATAGTTTTCTTTTTCACGTTTGAAGCAAATCTTTCGATAGATGTATCTTTTTCAACGTATCTCCAATTAGAGTGCTTTTCGCGTCTGTGTGTTCGTAGCGAGACGTAGATTCATTTTACAAACTTTTCATCTTGATTTTATGTTTGGTGTACTATTCTAATTTAGTTCTATTATTTGCTTCATGTATAATTGCATGGATGCTTGTGTGGTGCTTTATGATCATGAAGTACGTTGATGAAATAGAAGAAGTTGGTGATCCAGAAGAAGTCTTTTGGAGGTTATAATTCAGTAGAAGAAGGATATGAGTTTGAAGGCAAGTATAGCAAGGTATCTTCCTTGTTGTCCTATATACCTTTAATCATCTAATTCATACTGCATGTGTCTACCTTGACTGCCACTAAAGATTTCCTAGTACTTTGTTACCTTGTACCTTGATACCTATGGGGTATTGCATTGGGTAGTATGATGCTAGTGCTCAACTACAACCATGATCTTGTAACTTGACTAATGGTATATGCAATAAACACTAAAAGATGCTTTTTAGCAACATGGAACAAGGGGGCTAGAGCATTGGGCTGTTTTTATGGTGCTCTAGATTCTTCTCCCTAAGGACTTATCTGCAAGTGATCATCCGTGACTTATAGTACAGCTATGAGGGCTACATGGCTCTGGCTTTAGCTTAGTATAAGGACCTTTCCTAGCTTGTTAGTGGTTACCTTTATTAGCGTAAAAATGGCTTGATGAATCAGGTATAGGACAACCTCTACTCTTATGTGTATAGGCTGCGTGTCATTGTGCCATTCGACAGGGGGTTCCTATATCTGTTTGCCAAGTGAATCTAATGGCCCTAACTTGTTAGACGAACCTTTGAAAGGCTTCATAGTGAACCCTGCCGACCTTCCTTTGTAGTGGGCCAAGAGGCTAATCACCTCGGGCGAAAGGGTAAATCATGACTCACAGTGAAAGTGTACAACCTCTGCAGAGTGTAAAACTCGTATATCAACCGTGCTCATGGTTACGAGTGGACTTGGAACCCTTACGGAATAGATGATGAACACTGATGATATTGATGCTAAAATGCTCATTAATGATTATTGTTTATGCTATTCATTATTCATGTTTACCTGATCATGTGTTTATATGGGCTTGTGAATAAACTTGTTGCTACTCCTATGCTAAAATTGTGACTATTAAAAGCTAGTCGCAGTTAAACCAGTGTCAGCCTTTTGAGCGTCATGAACCCCATGTTATATTTGTTAAGTACGACATGTACTTACGCTTTCTTTATTTTTTTCAATGCTTTGGAAAAATCCCGGATGGGTACCAGATTGCTAGAGTTTGGAGGAATTAGGCTTGTGATCAACCAGTCAGTTGTCCCTATGGAATTGGAGTCTTCATCCGAAGATCGAAGTTGTATTTCCGCTGTTTGCTATCTAAGGTTATATTCTCTATACTAAATATGTTATATATTAAGCACTATTGATATTACCTTTATTTGTAGCTATATGTGAGATTTGAGTTTCTGGGCTCACATATGGTGTGTATCTGGTTTTGTCCTTAAAACCGGGTGCTACGACAACGTAGTACATTGCTGTTACAAACCTAACCAAGTTTGTTGATTCCAACATTCATAGTCATCCTGGAGCTGATGGTGGAATACTGTTCAACGAAGTGTTCTCTATTCAGACCGCCCAAGGCATTCTCGACCAAGAAGACTAGCAAGGTAAGTGCAGCGGTTGCTGTTTTTTAACTTTATTAATAAGGTTTTATTAAGTTACATGCACCGACCAACTCAACCCAAAAGCTTAAACTGATAGAGAGAGGTGGGCAATTCACTTATATTTCAACACTCCCCCTCACGTGGAGGCTCCCTCAGGCCTCAGACGTGAAATAGGAGCGAGCAACAATTATTTTATTTAACTGCGCTAACTAGGATTCGAACTCGAGACCTCTGGCTCTGATACCATATTAGGTTTCATGCACCAACCAAGTGAACCCAAAAGCTTAATATGTTTGATACCTGGCTTGTGTTCGACAAACTGAATATGTTTGATACCTGGCTTGTGTTTGTTCTCATAGCAAATTTATATACTTATTTCTTCTCTCTGTTCTTTGCATTGATGATCTTTCCTATAATATGTTTTTTTATCAGGGCTGAGGCTAGCGTGGTGAGAAGCAGTGAGCTTCATAGTCCGGTTATGGATTTGCCAATATTTGAAGCGCTGTCTTTTAGTGACTGTTCACTTTCCACCCCAGAAACAGCTGAAATGACTAATGTTCATTATGCACCTTGCTCCGAGTGAGTTCTTTTCTTATGCTCCACTTTTTAACTTCAGTTACCCTCGGCCATATGCAATCTGATGGGACCCACACCATTCAACATCTAAATCTACTAAGGAGAAGTGCCGAATTTGTTGCAGTAGCACTTTAAGTTGGTGCCACATGGTATAAATTGTAAAGTGAGCAGAGATGGCACACACAGCTCTATATATTCATTACCCTTTTTGCTAAAAAAATATCCCTCTAAGCTCTGAACAAAACTGATTTTGTGCTTAGTTCCCCTTCTCAAGTTATAATGTTGGAAAATACTCTGTTATTTTTTGCTCCCAGAAACATTGGCTTTTTCATTGACAAGCCATGTGAATAATGCATGAAGTTGCTGTATGGTTGCGCCATTTATAATTGCTTTCTGTTATGAGAATCATTTCAAACTATCTAATTAAATTAGCAATTTGCTTCGGATGCCAACAAACAAACATGTATTGTGCTACCAGTGGTTTGTACAACCAAAAATTGCATATCATAGGAAAATTTTGGAATTTCATTTGTTTTTTGCTCCCCAAAAGATTCCCTTTTTATATTGGTGGGATATAGTGGATATTGCTTGCCTGTTTAAAAAATGTGTTTTTGTTTAACAGAAACATTTCAATCTTCCTAGTTATATTTTTTTTACTGCTTTATTTTGTCAGCAGCAATCCATTAAACACATTATGGTTAAGAGGTCATCACTTGTTCTGTGAACCAATCCAACTTGCATGCTAGGACAAACACCATGTGTATCTATCCAGAGAACAAAGAATGATCAAGAAATGAACAATCTTGTCCTATACGTATCAGTTACAAGCTAGGCTGACTTTTCATACCCTTCTAGCATTTCACAATTAAATCACAGCTACAGAAAACAAAAAGTTCTTTGTAGGGACATAAATATAGGCGAGGCTCTTTGAGGGATCCATGTACATTTGGTGTTTACTAGCTTCAAGGGCTAGGAAATTGCATTGAACTGCTGTCCAGTGAGCATATTTCGACCCTAGCTGTATAGATGTATTGTGTAATCTGAAGTCATAAGGGCTTCTCTGTTTTTTTTTCTCTCGAACTGTGGAAGAGAACTGCGTGTCATTTCCTTAAGTATAGAAAAAGAAAAAAAAACCAAAGGAGAAGCAAACCCAACTCCCTTAGGCCACCTAGTACAAGACTAAGAGGACCACTCGCTGCAAAGAAAAAAAACACGACCAAAAAACCCATCCGCGGCATAAGCAGCCAGTGGCAACGACCTACAAAGGAGCTGCTGTAATGACTTAGCACCAGCCCAACACCAGGGCTTCTCTGTTTTATTTGTTATCCTTGCAATTTTGGAATGTTTGGCCTGGAAACTTTTTGCTGCCCCTTCAAATTCATTATCTTTTAACATGTATAAAAGATTCCAATAAATATAGTTCGTTTCCTTTCTTATCAATGGAACAAGATTGTAGATTGCTATACTAGTCAATGTACTTACATGTGCTGATTCAAAATTTGTAGTCATCCTGTAACTCAAGGGGCTGGAACTGGAACCCGTGTTGGGCAGAGTGTTCTCTATTCAGACCAGCCTAGACAGCCTTGCTGTTTACCTTTATATATAGATACATGTTTATTGTCTGACTTGTGTTTACATGTGTAGCAAATTCATAATACCTTCTTCTCGATATTCTTTCTAATGATTATTATTCCTTTGTAAATGTTATTTTTTCAGGCAAGAGGGGCATACCAGTGTTGGTGAACAGCAGTGAGGTTGATAGGGAAGTTATAGAAGAGGCAGTGTCATTAAGTGACCCCCCCACTTCTGACCGCTAAAACAGAAACAGATGAAGAGTCTACTGATGATGACTGTGCATCGCAAGTATATTTTGCTCTTTGTTTATCTACGCTAAAATTTAATGATTTCTATCTCTACATAACGGCAAGAATCCTCAAAAACGAAAGTTAACTGTAGATATATGAGTTTAGTAACGTAGAAAGACAACAAGAAGTATTTTATGTGACAACAAATTACAATAATTTGGTATGAAATTGTCTTGCTTTAATGCATTATACAAAGAATGAACAAGGAGCACATACATTGGTAACTCTATCTAAGCGTCTTCTCACCTGTGCAGGTTTCCTACTACTGGACAGACCGAGATCTTTTTTAACCGACCAAAAGGTCTATCACTATCTATGGTGCTGTCTACGCCCCTTTTTATACTGTACCAAATGTCAAGGAGGAAGGCCCCAAGCTATATTCAGATGTGGAGTATGTACATCATCACTATTTTCTATCCATACTTGCATTTTTGTGTTTTATATATAAGCCTGAAATACACTGGAAATAGTAAGAAGCCTTGTTGAGGCGCTAAAATTAAAGCACACACACGGACGGACCAAAACAACATAAGCAAGTAAGCAACACAGTAACATGTGAGTAGCTGTAGCACCACACGATGTTAATACACTATTAATTACTCTGTCATCATTCTAAGCTATGGACATGATGGTATTTTGAAGATGCTAATTCAGATAGAAACCTGTAATATGCAAAAAAAAAACAATTATTTTATTTTCCTAACACTTCTAGCACGTGCATGGTCAGGTTCATAGTGGAGTACTTATGAGGGTGAGTAAGCAGTATAAGTGACCATGACGGTGAAAACCTTTTGTGTTCATTTGTTGTATTCATGCTTTCATTTGTTGTGTAGAAATGAATTCATTTGCTCAATATCACCAGTCAGCAAAAGTTCAGTTTGCATTCCATGACCTTTCGTCTACAGCTGAGATTTGAAATTTGATATGTTGGTTGCTTTTAACAATATTACCATGCATTTCTTCAGCCCAAAGGATGTGCAGCGTATGGTTAAGGAATACTTAGATGCACGTCCTTGTATGAACCTCTGCGCAACTTCTTATAAAATTCTGGCTGTTGAGTATTACAATCTGTTGGTGTAAATAGTAGATTGTAAGAGGACTTTTATGTAAGAATGAGAAGAAATGAATAGAGAGGGGGTGTGTGTTGGGGACACACCAGTGTGACTTTCCCCCAAATTACAATATGGTATCGAGAGCCTCAGGTTAGGGTTACCTCAACCTGCGGCGGCAGGCGCACAGGTGTGAGCGCGGAGCGGTGCGGCGACCGGCGTGGTCCTGTGGAGCAGTGGCCGGCGCGGTCGCGTGCCGTGGCGGACGGTATAGGTCAAGAGGCACTGAGGCGAGCGCGGCTCGGTCGGTGTGGGCCAGCCGTGGTACGAGTGGCCGGCGCAGGCGAGTGGTGTGGCGGCCGGCGTAGGTGGGTGATGTGTGGCTGCATGCGAGCGCCAACTGGCGGCGAGGCACAGAGGAAGTCGTGGGCGCTGGCAGAGTAATGCGTGCGCGCGTACGGACTGTGTGTAGAGGAGGAAGTTGGCTGCTGCCTGGCGTGCGGCTGCTGGGAAGGAGCAGAGGAGGAAGCTATGAGTGAGTGGCTGGAAAAGATTTATTCCTATCTTGTGTTGGTTACTGCTACTTTGGTGTTTGGGAAGAATTGAAGGCTGCTTGTGAGTGTGCTATGCTGATTTGGTTGCTAGTGCTTGGGGAGAGTCTGATCCAGAAGGGAGATGGATCCGGAGGAAGCAAAGAAGAAAGCAGAAGAGGATGCGAATAAGGCAGTCAGCTCAGAGCAGGTGGCAAGAGTGGATGTGATCCACTAGTTAGCAAGAGTGAGATGAAAATGAGATGAGGTCTATGATTCAGGAACTCTTGGAGATGGGTATGATTGGCCCTAGGGTGGCGCCTGAGCTGAAGTTGGAACTCATACCAAATGATGTGAAGTTAGAGGGAAGCAAGAATTATCTGAGTTGGTCCAGAAGAGTGAAAGTGCTCCTAGGAGGAAATGGGGTAGAGCACTATCTAGGCAGAGGATTGTGTTGAGCCAGCTAACAAGCTTAGCCCTGAGTGGAGAGTTTGGCATAGAACAAACTCTACCATAGTGGCGTGGTTATTGGCATCCATGTCACCGTCTATTAGTAAAATGGTGGAAGCTATGCACACTGCAACACAGATATGGAAAACCCTGAGTAACATGTATTCTATGCGAGGAAATGTGATGGTGATGATGGAAATTCAGAACAAGGCCGATGCAGTGAAACAAGCAGGGTGGCCAGTGGAGCAATATGCTAGTGAGTTGCAGTACTTGTGGGGGGAGTTGGATCACTATGCTCCACTTCATATGAGAGATACATAGGATGCCCAAGATGTCCAGAAGTGGGTAGAGGATAGGAGGGTCAACGTGAGTTTAAAGTACCCCCCAAGGTATTTGGTTGTGTTTGCTCTGTTAGGGACCACAAACCTTTGGTAGGAAAATTGGATCCTCAGGCGGTGAATTATGTTTTCACTTGGATATTCTTCAACACAAAAGGGATACAAGTGTTGGGACCCTGTTGGAAAGAAATTGTTTGTGAGTATGGATGTGACATTTCAGTGAGTTTGAACCATACTACACAAAACCATGGGATCTTGATCCGTTCTTGGAGGAATTCTCTTCAGTCGCTGAGAGTGACAGTAGAGAGGGGAGAATGGTTGTCTGCAGAATGATGGGGCAGCTCAAGAAGGGGTGATTGTTGGGGCTATCCTGTGCCCAATAGATGTGCCTGTGGCTCAGGAGGTCGTGGATCAGGATACTATTGTGGATATGAGGAGTGATGTCCATGGGAATGGAGAGGTGATTGTTGATGGAAATGAGGAGGACATTGTTGAAGGGAGTGAAGAGGTGATTGTTGGGACAATCCCTTGTTCTACAATGAAATGGGACAAAGAATGGGGACACAGTTGCCAAAGAGCCAATAGTGTATCGAAGGAGGCAGGTTTAAAAGTCAGGGGGAGCAACTCTGTTCACCACAGCCACAATAGTCTATCTCGCCAGTCCCAAACCTCTCCTCGGATCTCTCTCCATCGAGCTCCTCGACCCAATCCAGGTCAAGTGGTAATGTTTTTCCTACCCCTGAACATGTAGAGTTACCTCTTGCACAACGTAGAGATACTAGACCCAATTTTGGAAAACCTCCTGTTCGTTGTGGCTTTGAGCACTCTAGTACAGATCATGATATTGCCAATTTCCTCTCATATTCTCGTCTTTCACCTGCATATAGAGCATTTGTTGCATCTTTACAAACAGTGCCTATTCCAAAAGATTGGAGGTGTGCAAAACAAGATCCTAGGTGGAATGAAGCAATGAAAGAGGAGATGTATGCCCTTTAGGAAAATAAGACATGGGGACTGGTCCAACTTCCAAAGGGAAAGAAGGCAGTGGGCTGTAAGTGGGTCTTCACTGTGAAGCAGAACCCAAAAGGAGAGGTGGATAGATACAAAGCAAGATTGGTTGCAAAAGGGTATAGTCAAACATATGGGATTGATTATGATGAGACCTTTGCTCCCGTGGCAAAAATGGGTATTGTTAGGACCTTGATCGCTTGTGCAGTCAATTTTGGTTGGCCTCTTCATCAATTAGATGTGAAGAATGCATTTCTTCATGGTGACCTATAGGAGGAGGTATATATGGAAATCCCACCAGGGTTTGCAAATAGTCAGACTGTGGGAAAGGTGTGCAGACTTAGGAAGTCATTGTATGGGCTAAAGAAGTCACCCCGGGCGTGGTTTGATAGGTTTAGGCGAGTAGTTTGTGATATGGGATAAACTCAATGCCATGGTGATCATACAGTCTTCTATAAGCATAGGGGGACATTTATCACCATTATGGCAGTATATGTGGATGACATAGTGATTACGGGAGATGAGGAGGAGGAAATCAAATGTTTGAAGGAGAATCTAGGAAGAGCCTTTGAGGTAAAAGATCTAGGACCACTTCGGTATTTCCTTGGGATTGAGATTGCTAGGTCGCCTAAGGGGATTGTTCTCTCTCAAAGGAAATATGTCCTTGATCTGTTGGCAGAAACTAGAATGCTTGGATGTCGGCCATGTAGTACTCCCATTGACAAAAATCATCAGACCAATGCCCAGTCTGGAGATCTAGTTAATAGAGAAACATACCAAAGATTGGTCAGGAGATTGATATAAATATGTCATACAAGGCCTGATATTTCCTATGCAGTAAGTGTGCTAAGCAAGTATATGCATGATCCCAGAACAGGACATATGGAGGTGGTCTACAGAATTTTGAGGTACCTGAAGGGAACCCCTGGGAGAGGGTTATGGTTCAGGAAGAGTGGGCACCTAAATTTGGAGGGATATTGTGATGTGGATTGGGCAAGTAGCAGGGACGATAGGAGGTCTACCTCTGGTTATTGTGTGTTTGTGGGAGGAACCTTGTCTCATGGCGAAGCAAGAAGCAAGCGGTTGTGGCTCGGTCCACTGCAGAGGCCGAATATAGGGCAATAGCATTGAGCCTGTGTGAGATGTTGTGGTTAAAAGGCTTGTTGAAAGAGCTGCGGCTATTAAGGAATGAGACTATGATGCTTCATTGTGATAACATTGATGCAATCAATATTGCAAACAATCTGGTTCAGTTTGACCGCACTAAGCATGTGGAAATTGATAGGTTCTTCATCAAGGAGAACCTTGATAGTGAGATCCTAAGGCTAGGGTATGTAAAATCACGTAGTCAACTAGCGGATTGTTTCACAAAGGGTCTAGGACCTAGTGAGAATGAGTTGAGTTGTAACAAGATGGGCATGTTAGATATCTTTTGCCCATCTTGAGGGGGAGTGTTGGTGTAAATAGTAGATTGTAAGAGGACTTTTATGTAAGAATGAGAAGAAATGAATAGAGAGGGGGTGTGTGCTGGGGACACACCAGTGTGACTTCCCCCAAATTACAATACAATCTAAAACAAGACTAGTTTTACACAACTTACACATTGGACATCTTATATGTGCTGGCTTCTACTTGTTGTGTCTCTATTGTCCATGTTGGTGAAGGCTAGGTTTAAACGATATATAAGAATTAAAGTATGTATCAACTTGATTATTATTGCAGTCTGAGGTGAACAAGAAGATAAGAAAGGCTTTTCTGCCCTGCAGGAATAGTTGCTGGAAATCCATGTTTGGAGTACATCAAGTATATCATTTTCCCTTGGCTCCAAAGGTTTGATGTGCTTCGAATAGAAGCTAATGGTGGCAACAAGTAAGATTCTACTAAAACTGCTAGTTTTTCTGTATCACATAGATAATAAATGAGGTCACACAAAATGTGCAAATCAAATGTCTGTTCAATTGTAGCACCCTGATTTTAAGAATAAAACCAGATACACACCATATATGAGCCCAGGAAGTCAAATCTCACATATAGCTACAAATAAGGGTAATATCAAAATACAATGCTTAAATACATAGCGTATTAGTATAAAGATTATAACCTCAGAGTATAGACATCGAAAAGACAACTCCGATCTTCAGGCGAAGACTCCAATACCACAGGGACAACTGACTAGTTGATCACAAGCCTAATTCCTCTAAACTCTAGCAATCTGGTACCCATCCGGGATTTTTATCCAAATAATTGAAAAGTAAAGCAAGCGTAAGTACATGTCGTAAAGGCTGACACTGGTTTAACTACGATTAGCTTTTAATGAGTCATCTTTTAGCAATTGGGTGGCAACAAGTTTATCACAAGCCCATAAACACATGATTAGGTAACATTAATAATGAATAGTATAAACAGTAATCATTAATGAGCATCTTTTTCATCAGTATCATTAGTGTTCATCATCTATTCTGTAAGGGTTCCAAGGCCGCTCGTGATAGTGAGCACGACTGATATACCAGTTTTACAATCTACAGAGATTGTACACTTTTACTGTGAGTCATGATTTACCTTTTCGCCCGAGGTGATCAGCCTCTTGACCCACTACTAAGGAAGGTCAGCAGGGTTCACTATGAAGCCTTTCAAAGGTTCGTCTAACAAGTTAGGGCCATTAGATTCACTCGGCAAACAGATATAGGAACCCCCCTGTCGAATGGCACAATGACACGCAGCCTATACACATAAGAGTAGAGGTTGTCCTATACCTGATTCGTCAAGCCATTCTTACGCCAATAAAGGTAACCACTAACAAGCTAGAAAATGTCCTTATACTGAGCTAAAGCCAGAGCCATGTAGCCCTCATAGCTATACTGTAAGTCCCGGATGATCACTTACAGATAAGTCCTTAGGGAGAGGAATCTAGAGCACCATAAAAACAGCCCAATGCTCTAGCCCCCTTGTTCCATGTTGCTAAAAAGCATCTTTTAGTGTTTATTGCATATACCATTAGTCAAGTTACAAGATCATGGTTGTAGTTGAGCACTAGCATCATACTACCCAATGCAATACCCCATAGGTATCAAGGTACAAGGTAACAAAGTACTAGGAAATCCTTAGTGGCAGTCAAGGTAGACACATGCAGTATGATAAGTGATTAGTGGTGTATAGGACAACAAAGAAGATCCCATGCTATACTTGCCTTAAACTTAGATCCTTCTTCAAGTCCAAAACTTCAAAGATTTGCTTCTTGATTCACCACGTATAACTCACCGACCGGACAAGATCATAAAGCACCACACAAGCATCCATGCAATCATACACGAAGCAAACAATAGATCTAAATTAGAATAATACACCAATCATACAAAAATATAATTAAAAGAGTTTGAAACATGATTCTACGCATCGCTACGAACACACAGACGTGAAGAGCACGCTAATCGGAGCTACGGTTGAAAAGATACAACTACCGAGAGATATACTCATAAAACTATTAGCTTCATGTGTTTTAATGGTATAAAAACATATATAAGATATTTTATAGAAATTAAGTCAAATTTAAGTTTGAATTATAATACTAAAGTAAAACAAATCATATTTTATTTATAAAACCTAGTTGCATAATTATTAATCAAGATATGATTTAAACCATGGAATTCTAGAAATAGTGGCATGGTAACCACTGTTACTAACGCGTAGATCTTGTTGCTATGAATCTAACGCAACTTGAATGGACTAAAACGGAGTTAAAACGTAGAAGATATGAAATAAACAAGATTTCCTTTAATAAAATAATAGATTAAATCTAATCATGAATTTTAAAAGTTGAAAACCTACTTAACAGTAGTATGAACATGTATATTATGAAATTATGAACCTAATGCAATTTGAACGGATCAAATCGGAGTTAAAATGGAGAAGTTATGGCTAAAACAAAATCAGTGACAAATCTGTAAATAAGTGAAAACGTATTTTTGAAGTCAACTAAACGAAATACGCTTTTAAAAGAAGAAAGCGTAAGCTATGAAATACGCAATGGACCACGGGTTCTAATTGGAAGAAATCGAGGGGCTCTTTAATAAAAATACCAGTGAAAGGGTATCTTCTAATCTGGTCCACAGATCTGAAAACGGATAGCTAAAATTGATTGGGTGGGGGAGGGGTGACCGGCGCTGTAGCCGACGGCAGCACCATTGCCGGAAGACAGAGGAGGTCGACGGCGTTCTTGAATAGGAGCCTACAAGACACTATCGCATGAAGCAAGGGCACTGGAAGATAGATAAGACCACTGCAAACTCGATTATGCGATATATTGCATCTATTGGCGAACGGAGACGGCGAGCGATGACCTATGGCGGCGGCGGATCTACGGTGCGGGGAGAACAAGACAGCGTGAGAGAGAGAGGAAGAAAAGGGGTTGTGCGTGCTCGCAACTTCAATGGAATCTCGGGAACAAGCTTACCGTGACGGAGGGGCATCCAATCGGCTCGGCGACGTCGGCTCCTCCCGGCGGGGTCCAGGCGGCGGTGCTGAGGTTCCTGGCGGCGTGGCTGGCGCTCCTAGGCCTTAGTGGGGATGGAAGGGGCGCGGAGGATAGCTATTTATGGGACAACCTAGCGTAGCTCGCACGGTAGGGGAGGAATCAGGAGCGGCGCGGACACAGAGTCCATGGCAGCGGCGGTAGAGTCTGGCTCGATGACAGACCGAGGTAGGAGGCGGAGCTGACGGGTGGGCCCAGGGTGGTAGGGGGGAATCGGGAAAGGATAGGCGCGGGTGCGCCTGCTGGCGGGCCGTGGCCGTCGGCCCAAGAGGAAGCGGCGCACGAGGAGGTAGAGCTGGGTCTGCGGAGCTGGGCCGACGCAAGAAAAAGGCCACGCGACACTGGGGAGCGGCGGGCGACGTTGGGCCGTTGCGCTGGCGTGGGCCGAAGCGACAACGTGGTGCTGGGCTATGGGAATGAGGGGAAAGAGTGAACTGAGCCCACGTGGGAGGAAGAGAAAAAGATGGCCTTCGGGTGAGAGAGAGGGAGGAGAGTTTTTTTTCCCATTTTCCATTCCTTTTTCCTATTTCATTTTCAAAACCAAATTCAAATATGAACCAAATGCAACTTCAAATAAAGTTTTGAATATTCTTTTAGATTCTAATAAAAGTGAGCAAATTTTAGTAAGTTTTCAAAAATATTTTTTACAACTTTTTAAATTCTTTTATTTTCAAATTTTCTTTTCTTTTACTTCAAAGCCATTTTCATTTACCAAAGCAATTTTAACTATTTTTAAATTTTCAATCAAACCCACTCAACCAAATACATCAAATGCAAGGGCATGTATGCACAAATATGTTGTTAAACCTTATGATGAACTTTAATTTAATGAAAATTTTTATTTTCCTATATTTTATGAGCACAAAATTCAGAAATGAATCATTTTATACCTATTTTGAAAAGAGGCAAATTTTAGGGTGTTACATCAACTACAATCTGATTTCTCTTTTTGATCTTGGGCTTAAACTTGTAACTAGTCTTTCTCCCTCATACTAACTTCAAATTTGATGATTTTTTTCCTAAAATTTTCTAAAATCATGCTCTATCACGCTAATATTTTGGTCATCTTTTCATGTCACTTTGTTTTATCAATTCGAAATTTGAATTTCAAAAAATGGCAACTTGAAACAATATTTCGAAGGAGTAAATGATTTCAGCTGAAAAACTCATGAACATAAAAGTTGTAAAACTGATCAAGATCTAGAACTTTTATTTTGGTCATTTCATCATCCGACAAAGTCATGTAAACATTGTTTACAAATGCACCAGCGGCATCTAAACTTGTCAGAGGGTTCAGGTGCCCTTGCGATGAGCAGACCGCTCTAGAATCCCAGTATTCCTTCTCTCCAGTGCCCACCAGAGAGCTGGCGTGAAGGAGGGTGGCACTGGCGAATCTCTGGCGCAAAGGTGGTGGTCAGCGGCAGATGTGGCTCCCTAACCTCTCTCTCCCTCTCATCACCTGTCTCGATCTCCCTTACTATCCCTATCTCCTCGTAGGGTGGCACGGCCGTGGAGGATGATGAGTGCAGCATAGTAGGCAACAAGGTTTATTTTGACAGAGATAACTCGATACGCGCCATGGCGCCACAATATGGCAAGGTTAGGAAAGATCCGGGCTAGTGGTGCCTCAATCCACCAAGCTTCCGTACCGAGTGCAGCAGGGTTGGTTTTGGGCGCAACGGTGATGGCGGCAAGCTTGGCACATTGGCGCACAAAGAACGACACTAGTTCTGTAGCTTTTGTTATTTTTAAAATCGATTTCAAGATGCGAGCGTTCTAAGGCACCTGCCTCTAGTAATTCAGCATCACAGGAGGTCTCCATATATGTCTTCGAAAATCACGATTACAGAGACCTTCCACTATAGAGCCGGGCACCTTACCCACCTCAGTTAATATTATATTCCTGCCTGTAAAAATCTGTTTTCCAGTAATGTGTGCCGTACTGGAAAGCATGCATGGCCCATTTCTACCTACCTGTAAAAAATATTTGGCTTGTAAAAAATGGATACGATGAGGCACGCATTTGGCCGATCATGGCAAGGCTCTCACTCCTACAATAACCAGAAAAAGTACACAAATCTACATAATAGTATGAAAGAGCCTAAATTTCATCCCATATTTTTGTCCACCTATATCTACCTACCCGAATAGTGGAGAGTTTCTTCTATCCTACTTTTTTTATTTGACCTATACTTATGACCCATACTCATGATATGAGTACGACCAACTTGCGTCTAGCAATGGTAGATATAGGGTCCTATTCCAATTTGTGTTGGATCGTGCCCTCCATATTTCATAGGTGATCCGGACTCATGACCTACTCATACAAGTTAGAACTGACATGTTTAGCGATAATATACACTCTGATTCCTGTACATATTGAGTTCAATTGCAACACACATGCACGTTTGTTAGTAAAGCTAATTGATGATCAGCCATTGCAATGAAACTTTTGCAAATATTTAGATTATTTCAACTGAACATTGAGATAGTTACTCCTTTATCACTCGCAAGTTGTATCATCACTGAATGTGTAATTAACACTGAATGATTATTTCATTGCATTGAAACACAAGTTGTGTCTACATCATCTGCATTACCTTTAACTTGATGCATCTATGTACTTTGATGTTTGTCGGCACTTATTTGTCAAGACAAGAGGCTCCCAGTGTAAAAAGACCAATGTATGTCTAACTCCGAATGCGATCTCCACATGTCTGTAAACGCCTTCGTGCTAGGGTTGTAGAATAGAAGGGCATCTCGAAAATCGTAGCTATTCTTATTTTGTCTTGTTTCTTTCTCCATCATCCTTACTAGCAATAACATTCTTCTATCACCCAAGACATCGCCCAATAGCTTTGTAGTCCATGTGTACTTTTTAGGCATCTGTATCGTACACTCTTTGACCCACACACTCTTGTCTGGATCAACTAAGAGCCATATGCTCACATCCTGGTCACTGTCCACGTGTGCGTCAACCATAGCTAAGGTTCCCTTGATCTCGACTAGAGCAATGCACCATATCTCCTCTGCCTTGTGGTACCTCATCAATGTGGGGCCAATAATCACCTCCGCCTTCCACTCTTCCCTCTCGAGGTCGAAAGTGGCTATGCGGTTCCAGCTCGGAGCTGTATCATCTTCACCATCGACGTCACCACCAATCTCGAGCTTGCAAGAGATGCAGTAGAGAAACCCATTGACTATGGCCTTCTGATCACAGCCTAGGCCGGTAACAAAAGGCGGTGCTGCCCTTCGCCTCCATGTCGGTGGCTCTGTGCTGCCACCGTCAATGATGGTGGCAACCTCGGTGAACATGTGGCCACCGCCGTCGTCATTCCACGACAAAGGTTCCTGCAGGCGGATGAACTTGAAGGCGCCGGACGGCGCGGCACGTCCAAAGCTCGTGGAGTAGGTGCAGCCCCGGGGAGGTGGTGGATCGCTCCCGCTGAAGTCGACGGTGAACGCTCGCCCGGCCGCCGGATCGATGACCATGCCACCTTGCCGCGATAAATGGTTTCCGTCAACGCAGATGAGGTCTGGCCGCGTGGGCAGCGGCGTGCTCCTCGTCATCTCTAACGCCCTGACCACGTTGCCGTCCATGTCCATCACCCGCACCTCCGGCGGCCAGGCTTTGTATAACACGCCGACGAGGTGCGGCCCGGCGCGAGATCTCTGCACGGCGACGAAGGCAGGGTTGGCGATGAGGGCGCACCAGCCCTTGCAGACGCACCGGAACCGGCACAGGGTCTTCGCCGGCAGCCTGGCTAGCACCTCGAAGACGACGTCCTCCGGCAGCAACACGCCGCCGTCATGCTTTGTTCGTTTTGCTTCCATTATCGTTCGGGTTTGTTCCTCGCCATAGATGGAATTATTTTCCGAGATATATGAACACAGCCCGGCCGGGTCAGTTGAGTTGGAGTAGAATACGGAGTCCGATCTGTTTCAAATTCCAACGATGCAACAAAGGACGGAAAACGACGGACCCAGCTAACAAAAAATCTGTTGTAATAATAGAGAACGTGCAAATTAGTAGTACAACTCTTGGAAAATTAATTACCAGGCCACGGATATATATCACCAGAATCACCAAGACCCATGCAGCGAATACTAGTCTCTACCTCTAAATAAACCATCAGTTACAATTATTGTAGATCCACCCCGCAATTTGCCTGCTCCGCAGAGATAACCTTTACTCCATCAAGACCAACAAATGCACCCAGAAATGCAACATCACTAATACAGAATGTTCATCACCACCGGGTCCAGACCCCTCATCACCGCCGGTTTTGGCCCTTGGCGGTGAAAGTTGTTGGTCATACCGCCGGTTGTGAACAGGCGATGATGATAATCTGTCACCACCGATTCGGCCGGCAAAGATTAGGATTTCCATGAATTCCAAAATCGGGTCAAAAAATAGGTCCAAAATTTGATTTAATCCCGTGATATCACAAGTCACACGATTTTTCATATGAATAGCGCGCGGTGGTGGATTTCGAACCTGAGACCTCTGTCCTTGCGCGTAGCTGTTCAAACCACTCCACACCTCAGTCACTTGTGTCTATATGGCATATTCATTCTCCTAGTATTCACTACTCATAATTTTGAAATGAATTTTTAAGACCCTAAACGACTTCGGTTGATAAAGTCATCAACTACAAAGTTGTTGTTTTGATCGACATCTACAACTTTGATGTTGGTCGTTTCGCCATACGAGGTCATTTGAACAATCTGAATTTAAAAGTGTGGGAACTTCAGCCATACTTGGGACCTCAAATTATTTCAAATGAAAAAACTCATCAACTATAAAGTTGTAGTTCTCATCGCGATCTACAACTTTGGTTTTGGTCGATTTTCCATCCAAGGTAGTTTGAAAATTTTAAATTTCAAAATTTTAGAATTTCAGATACAAATTTGAGACTATAAATGGTTTCAACTAAAAAAGTCATTAACTACAAAATTGTAGATCACATCAAAATCTACAACTTTGCTTCTGATCTTTTTTTCATCTGAGACAGTATGTACAATTCGAGAAAGTTGAATTTTAAAATACGAGAACTTCAAACGGAATTATGGGACCGTAAATGATTTCAAATGAAAAAGTCATCAACTACAAAATTGTAGATCACATCGACTTACACAAATTGGATATAAAGTTTGTTTTCACCCGACTTTGTTTGAAAAATTTATGAATTTTATTGTGCTGCAAGCATAAGTCTAGCTGTTGGTGAAAGTGATTTTTACCACCGGTTCGGAACACAAAGCGGCGGTCAAAAATGCGTCGCCATCACCACCGGATGCTACCACAAACCAGCAGTAGTGATTGGTTATCATCGCCGGTTCGTGTTACTAGCCCGCGGTGATAATCGCTCCTATCTTCACCAACGTTTTGTAACATGAAGCGATGGTGAAAATAATTTCACTAACGGTTCATAATACGAACCGACAGTGATGATTATCACTGCCGGTTGTTAACAAACCAGCAGTGAAAGTGGTGGTGGTGATTATCAATTATGTCATTTTCTCTCCTTACTCTACCAAATTCAATGGCTAAAATTCAATGTATTTGCACCTCACGTCCCGCAGTCGTTGTTGGCGATGCTTAAACTCGTAATCCTACCACCAACATATAAACAAAATGAACAAATATAAACACCAAAACGTAGAATTAGGGATATTAACTTACACTTTCTAGAAGTTTTGGTACAAGCATTTTTTTGCATATCACAAACCTAAATGCATGGAGAAATTCATAGAAAGGCGCTTTCCGAAGCTGATTTGCGCAAAGGAACAACAAAGGCCCCCATCAACTCATCTGAACCGGGGCAAAGCACCACCAGGGAGTGATCCAGGTCCAGCCCAAAGCCTGACACGTGAAGGCGGTGGCCAACGGCTGCAATCAAGGGGCGGCCGACCCTAGGGGGCGGGGCCCCCTGTGGGCGCCTCCCTGCCTCTCCTTGCTCTGGCAGTGGCATGCCTCCATGCTAAGGCGGTGCAGCCCTGTCCTCGCGCCAAGAATAGCTTGAAGTACCGCCATCCTCCCTGTATAAATAGAGGGGTAGAGCTCCCCTTTAGACGACACATGAAGAGAGCAAAGAAGAGAAGGGAGAGCTTCATTTCTACTTAGCTTCAGCTAGAATAAGAATGGGAGTGAGTGAGGAAAGAGTTGGAGAAGTGCCGGGGCTGTCAGCAACCTCTCTTAGTGTACTCGCTACACTTAGCGGAACTATGTCGGAGCTAGCAACTCCTCCGCTTGTACCTCTGTGAGCGTCTTACTACTTGGAGTAAGAAGTTCATGTTTAACTTTGGTGTCGATTTCTTAAGAAGCTACCTTTGTTCATTATAAACATGTGGGTTCGTTGTCCGTCCTTGTGGCGAGTACTCTAGTAGAAGGGCCCTGATAAAGATGGATAACCCTTGCATGCACGCTAGAGTAATAGTCGATAGCGTAGATGTGGTGTCTAGGCTAGAAGCTATCTTCATTGGACTCGTTCCCCACGGTTGAGGGGTAGGCGGCAGGTGGTGATAGCCATGTTCGTCCCTCGTATTCCCCTACGTCCGGGTTCAACATAGAGCTACAGGCCGGAGGTACTTGACAGACCAGGTATAAGCCGGTGCCCAAAACAAGTCTATAGTATCAAAGTTATCGTCGTTTAGGATATCTAACCTTACAAAAAACTCACTACCTAAGCTACCTCTCACTTATTTTCTTTAGGTGAACTAGTTAAGAGACTCACACATCCGTTCCTTTTGGAAAATACGATACCCTGAATACTTCCGGGTGAAGTGCTACAACGGAGTATCTGTGCGCTTGTGAATTCCTCTACTTTCGCTAAGGAACACCAACAATAATTTCTAGCGCCGTTGCTGGGGAACGGTTGTCGTTTTTGTCTTCAAACCTAGTCCACCTGTGTATCTTTTATTTTGCCTTTCTTTTCCTTTTTATTCTTTTCCAATGGAGCACCAAACAATTCATCAACTTTTTGCCCCCAAGGGCGAGTTCTTAGAGCCACCACAATCCTCGAAGCCAATCACAACTTCTAGCTATGAAATCTGCCCTAGCTTTATAGCCATGGTTTGGGAACAAACCTTCTCGGGGATCGATTATGAAAATCCTTACCATCACCTTAGGGAATTTGAGCAACTCTATGCTTGCCTGACCATTTCAGGCATGTCACAAGACATATTTCGGTGTAAGTTGTTTCCTTTCTCACTTGATGAGAGGGCGAAACAATGGTACACCCATAACGTAGGGAAGGTAGCTGGCGATTGGGAAGAACTAAGGAATAGATTTTGTCTCGTATTCTTCCCTATATCTCTAATTGCTACCCTACGACAAGAGATCCTCAATTTCCAACAAAAGGAGAAGGAAACCATAGGTGCAGCCTGGGACCGATTTTCAATCCTAACACATTCCAGCCCAGACATGTCTATACCCAACCATGTGTTATTACAACATTTTTGGTTAGGGCTTAGCATGGAGTCTGCCCTACAACTTGACATAACTACCGGAGGTTCATTCACGCACAAAACCATTGAGGAAGGAGAAGCCCTCTTAGACCGAATTCTAGAGAACACTCCTCCCTAAGAACCCCTCCGTGGGGAACCTGTGTTAAGTCATGAGGAAGTCTCTTCGTCTAAGGCCGGACATACACCTTCCACCTTTCGAGGATGTCCTTTTCCAAGATTTTGGAAATACTTCAAATTATTCTTGTCAGAAGAGGCCACCAGTCCCTATCACCCCTTTGGACCCAGTAGACAAAGAATTCCTTAAAGAGTCCATTAGGGAGTTGACCGCCATTATGAGCAAAGAATGGGTAGAAGAAGTGGAGTTTTTGTCTAAAGCAATTCAGATTCACACCCCCTCTCTATTCATTCAATGCAACATTCATGACAACATGGTGGGTGTGCGCTATAATCCAACTGTTGGGGCAAACATAATGTCTACATCTTTCGCATCCGCTTACTTCTGTAATGAACCTCTTGTTCCAATAAACAATTCACTTAGGATTGCTCCACATTCTAATTTGAAAGGACTTGGGCTCCTACATAATATAACAATATATCATGGTAAAATCAAAATGGTTCTTGATTTCCATATATTCGACACCAAAGATTTTGACATCATGATAGGTCACCCCCTAGAAAAACTTTTTACTGAACCACCCAAAATAGGGGAGTTGGATGTTAAGCTAGGGAGAGACACTTTCGCAATTCCTATCACTCGAGCTAAAAACTCCGTGGCAGACACTCTCCCCTACCATGAACTGCCCAAGGAAGTCATGTCGGTATCACCATTCGAATCTCCTGAGTCGTCCTGAGAAAAAGATGCTAATCTCTTTATAGAAGAAGAGGACGACCTAGGCGAAACCATTGTCCTTCCTCAAGAGGAAGCACCGACATGACCTCCCGTTGAACTTAAACCCCTACCCGCTGGCCTGCCTTATGCTTTCTTGAATGGCAACAAAGAAGCTCCGGTAATCATAAGTGACAAGCTTACTGATGAGGAGATGGCCAAACTCATCGCCATCTAAGAAAAACAAAGGTCAGTTTTCAAGTATTCACTCCAAGATCTTGAGGAGATAAGTCCAATGCTTTGCACCCATCGTATCCCAATTGACCCTACATGCAGACCATCACGCGAACACCAACGTAGGCTCAATAATACAATGCGGGGAGGCATGAAGAAGGAAGTCCTAAAACTTCTTCACGCCCGGATTATCTATCATGTGCCTCATAGCGACTAGGTCAGCCCCATCCAAGTGGTGCCCAAGAAAGGGGGTGTGACGGTCGTAGGGAACAACAAGAACAAACTAATCCCACAACAAACCATCACAGGGTGGAGGGTGTGTATAGATTACCAAAAACTCAACGCGACAACAATGAAAGATCACTTCCCACTGCCCTTCATCGATGAGATGTTAGAGCAGTTGGCGAAGCACTCTTTCTTTTGTTTTCTAGATGGGTATTCGGGGTATCACCAAATTATTATCCACCCCGACAATCAAAGCAAGACTACATTCACATGCCCATATGGAACATATGCATATAGACGAAAGTCTTTTGGGTTGTGTAATGCACCGGCCTCTTTCCAAAGGTGCATGATGTCAATTTTTTCAGACATGATAGAAGAAATTGTGTAGGTTTTTATGGATGATTTTTCAGTGTATGGAAAAACCTTTGACCATTGTCTAGAGAATTTAGACAAAGTCTTGTAGTGATGTCAGGAAAAAGATTTAGTACTAAATTGAGGAAAATGCCAATTCATGGTTTGAGAGGGAATCGTTCTTGGACACTTAGTGTTTGAGAGGGGGATTGAGCTTGATAAAGCAAAAATTGAAGTCATAGAACAGCTAACACCCCCTGTGAACGTAAAAGGAATCCGCAGCTTTTTAGGACATGCAGGTTTTTACAAACATTTTATTAAAGACTTTTCACAAATCTCTAGACCATTGACGAACCTACTAGCTAAGGATGTACCATTTGAGTTCACTGATGAGTGCTTAAACGCTTTCCATCCACTCAAGAAAGCACTCATCTCAGCACCAATCATCTAACCACTCAATTGGTTGCTGCCATTTGAAATAATGTGTGATGCTAGTGATTATGCCGTTGGTGCGGTCCTTGGACAAACCAAAGATAAAAAGCATCATGCAATTGCCTATGCTAGCAAAACACTGATAGGAGCACAACTTAATTATGCTACAACTAAAAAAGAGCTTCATGCAGTTGTTTTTGCTATTGATAAATTCAGATCTTAATTAGTGGGAGCAAAAATAATTGTTTACACCGATCATGCTGCACTTAAATACCTGCTCACTAAGAAAGTTGCAAATCCACGCCTCATAAGATGGATTCACTTGCTCCAAGAATTTGACCAAGAAATAAAAGATAAAACTGGAAGAGAGAATACTGTTACAGATCATCTATCGCGTATGCCAGTCACTGACATACAGGAACTTCCAATTAATGACTTCCTACGCGACGACATGCTGCTGAGGGTGACGATATGTTCCGATGGCTTGCTGAGAAGGTGCGTGCCGACAGTGGAGGGGGTACAAATCATCGAAAAGTGCCATGCAGCTCCGTATAGAGGCCACTACGGAGTATTCCGCACTCAAGCCCAAATTTGGCAATGCAGGTTCTTCTAGCCAATGATGTACGAAGACACCAAAGAATTCATCTGAAGGTGTCGGAAATGCCAGCTGCAATGTGCCATAACTTCTCGCAATGCAATGCCCCTCCACTACAACCTTCAAATAGAAATATTTGATATGTGGGACATTGACTTCATGGGCCCATTTCAAAAGTCCCAAGATTGCCAGTATATCCTCATCGCCGTTGACTGTGTCAAAGTGGGTGGAAGCATTGCCATGCAGAGTAGCCGACGCCAAGCACGCCCGAAGGATGTTCTATGAAGTGGTCTTCCCTCACTTTAGAACACCAAAAATGGTTATAAGCGATGGTGAATCTCACTTCATCGATAAAATCTTCAGAGCCTTCCTAAGGGAGCTTGGGGCCAAGCACAACGTCACCACCTAGTATCATCTGCAATCCAGTGGCCAAGCAGAGACTTCGAACAAGTAAATCAAAAATATCCTGCAAAAGACGGTCAACGAAATGGGGAAGGGGTGGAAGAACAAGCTTCCTGATGCACTCTGGGCATACAGGACAGCTTACAAAACCCCCAATGGGATGTCGTAGTTCCAACTCGTCTATGAAAAAGCTGCCACTTACCAGTTGAGCTTGAGCACCGAGCTCACTGGCAATAGAGAACTAGAACATGGACGTAAAACTAGCTGGCAAGAACCGACAAAAATAAATCTCCGAGCTAGAAGAAGGGCATGAGAAAGCTTACCACAGTGCCAGACTTTACAAAGAAAGGACCAAGAAATGGCACGACCCCTGAATCCAATAAAAAGAATTCAAGGAGGGAGACAAGGTCCTGCTATTCAACTCCCGAGTCAAGCTTTTCGGTAAAGTTAAGCTACATAGCAATTGGGAAGGACCATTCACTGTTGTCAACTCATGGCGCGATCACCATCTAGACAATGACGATAACACTTTTAAAGTTAATGGTCAAAGATTGAAAATTTTCCTAGAACATTCTCATAATATTAACCAAGAAATGGATGAAATAGACTTAATATCTTTTAACAAATTCATTGCAAGTCTTGGATAACCTCGTATGACCGAGTGCGTCATGATCATCTAGATTTTTGCACTGAAATATCCTTCCCCCGCGCAGTTGCTGAGCCTATATAAAAGCACCATGAGCTTTCCTTGATCCCACACCAAAGCATTCCTCCCCATCTCATAGCATTAGTCCTAAGCCATCCTAGTTGAGCCATGGCCAACCAAGCACTTGCTTTGTACACCGGCTCTAACTCCACCTTCAAATTAGAAGAGATTCCGCAGCCTGTCAACCCAACACCTGAAAACACCTATGTGAGAGAAGAAGAAGCGTTGTTACGATCGCTCCGCTTGCTGTCATGCCTCCACTCCTCAGCAGGGCGAGTGGAGGCACAAGTGTGCGGTCCACGGCTAGGACCAAGGCGCCACAAGCTGACATCCAGCCTAGGCAGGCGCCCCCTTCAAGGTCGGCCTTAGAGGCCAATAACCTCAAGCGCAAAACTCCAGAAAGTGCTACAAAAAGCGTCCATGTAACGCCTTCAGGTAACACCGTTTATAGCTGTAGCTACACTATAGTGGGGGTTCAAAAAGCCGACAACGGGTGTGGGAAGGGGCTGATCGCAAACCAGGGAGAGGCAAAGGGCCGGCAACCCCCGTCCAAGAGTCTATCTCGAAAGAGATAGCCAGTTCATCATCGAAGCCCCTTAGATTTAATAGGACCTACAAGCCTCCGATTTTAAAATCATGTGCTATCTTTGAGAAGGACAAAGAGCCTGCACTTCCTGAAGACCCCCAAATCACCTCACCGAAAGACCAGATCAAAAACCTTCGCGAGGACGTTAGATTCCTCAGGGGCCAGTTAGATGATAGCAAGATTATGGTCAAAGGCCTAGAGCACCAATTGGACATCTACATCTTTAGCTTTGGGCGTAGACTAGCCAAGGTGGCAAGAGATGCAGGGGTAGAGCACGCTCTTGATTAGGCGCATGTTTTATTTTTTCCTTAAGCGCATGTTCTATTTTTTAGTTCTTTCATTCCAATCATTTTTAATTTTCGATCATGTAATGCTCCTCTTATTTGAAGATTGAATAAAAATTTCATTTAGAATTATTTGTCTACACTTGTCTTTTGGACTCTTTTTTGTCAAATGTAAAATAAAGTCAGGTACAAGTGTGGGGGAGGCGCCGCAGTCACCTCAAATTCGCACAGATAAACAGCACACGCAAAAAATATGGTCTGTGCAATTCTCTCTCGCTCTATTTTAGTAATAAGAATTCTAACTAAACTCAAACATAATAAAGTGATGCTCCATCTCCATATCTTCCTATGATTAAGGGTTTGTATACTTTTTATTCCCTGCTAATATTCCTAAAAACTTGTGAACACTTATAATAGGGAACCCATTTTATCTAAGTAATTGACGAATGAGCTATAGTAGCATGATATAACACTTACTCATTACAGCAAAGCGCTTGGGAATTATTTAACAAAAATAAAATTCAAAATAGCATGTTTCTTGAATGACATACAAATACCAACCAAGGCCATATATGTTCATAGATGATAAAAATCTTCCACATATTCCTCTTACTTTGTATTGAGTTTCGTCAAGTTTTGTGACCCCTGATGAGAGATGTTTCGTGCTCCCAAGGTCAAAACGCATGTACACGCCACATAAAGCAGCTATTCCTACACCGAGAATACGCTAAAACATGTTTCCATCACCAGTAAATAAATACTCCATGCCCTAAAATATGATCTCCCTAGCATACTTCTAGAAAGAGACAAAAAGGCTATGCAAAAAGAATTGAGAAAAAAAATGGGACACATAAAGGTCCCAAAGTATTGAAAAAAAGAGAAAAAAAATATAGGGACACATGAAGGTCCCAAAAGCATTAAAAATGATGAGCACATGAAGGCTCATAGAAATATATATATATGCTAGCCATGTCTACAAATAAAAAGCTAGGAAAGGAGATCATATCAAATAAAGGAGTGTAGTTCCACCAAAAATTCACACACTTGCACTATTTTGATATAAGAGTATGACGCTTCCCTCTAGTGAGATCCAGGATTTGACTTTACAACATATGCAAGGTAAGTGTGCCTCACAATATTCATCCCTACCTAAAGCTCCATATAAGCTATTTAGAAGTAGGATGATCAAAAGAGAAGGCAAAATTGCCTTGGTAAGGAACCACTTACAAATGTGAGTGAGTTGAGCGAATCATTCAAGAAATAAAAACTACTTTTATGTTTTCGAAAATCATACAAAAACCCAAGTTTCTAAGCATGAATAGAGTAAGGAGATTTGAATCCAAGGTATTCCGTTTTTCAATTACCCAAGATATTTTGGTAGACACTTGGAAGTTCGCAAGTTATGGTGAAGCTTCGAATAACCTGTATACAGACTCCAAAATCCAGGGGATGAACCTACTTAGTCCTTAAACTTTACTTGAGGACTCGTAATCCAACCGCCAACATATAAACAAAATGAACAAATGTAAACACCAAAACATAGAATTAGGGATTTTGACTTACACTTTCCATAAGTTTTGGTACAAGCATGTTTTGCAGGTCACAAACCTAAATGCATGGAGAAATTCAATGAAAGGCACTTTCCGACGCTAATTTGCACAAAGGAGCAACAAAGGCGCCCATCAACTCAACTCAACCGGGGCAAAGCACCACTAGGGAGCGATCCAGCTCTAGCCCAAAGCCTGCCACGCGAAGGCGGTGGCCAACGGCTGTAGTCAAGGGGCTGCCGACCCTAGGGAGCGGGCAACCCCTTGTGGGCGCCTCCCTGCCTGTCCTTGCTCTAGCGGTGGCATGCCTCCATGCTGAGGCGGTGCAGCCCTATCCTCACGCCAAGACTAGCTTGAAGCACTGCCATCCTCCCTGTATAAATAGAGGGGTAGAGCTCCCATCTAGAGGACACATGAGCAAAGAAGAGAGGGAGAGCTTCTTTCCTACTTAGCTTCAGCTAGAATAAGAGTGGGAGTGAGTGAGGAAAGAGTTGGAGAAGTGTCGGGCTACCGGCAACCACCCTTAGTGTACTCGCTACACTTAGCGGAAGCATGTCGGAGCTAGCAACTCCTTCGCTTGTACCTCTGCGAGTGTCTTACTACTTGGAGTAAGAAGTTCATGTTTAACTTTGGTGTCGATTTCTTAAGAAAGCTACCTTTGTTCATTATAAACTTGTGGGTTCGTCGTCCATCCTTGTGGCGGGTACTCTAGTAGAAGGGCCCTGATAGAGACGGATAATCGTTGCATGAACTCTAGATTAATAGTCGATAGCGTAGACGTGGTGTCTAGGCTAGAAGCTATCTTCGTTTGCCTCATTAACCATGGTTGAGGGGTGGGCGGCAGGTGGTGACAACCCTGTCCGTCCCTCGTATTCCCCCACATCCGGGTTCAATGTAGTGCTATAGGCCAGAGGTACCTGGTAGACCAGGTATAAGCCGGTGCCCAAAACAAGTGTATAGTGTCAAAGTTATCTTCGCTTAGGATATCTACCCTTAGAAAAACCTCACAACCCAAGGTACCTCTCACTTGTTTTCTTTAGGTGAACTAGTTAAGAGACTCACATCTGTTAATTTGGGAAAATACGATACATTGAATACTTCCGGTTGAAGTGCTACAACGGTGTATCCGTGCGCTTGCAGATTCCTCTGCTTTCGCTAAGAAACACCAACAGTCGTGTGGCCTCTGCCTCCAGCCCCCATGCCCGCGCTAGGCAGCCACGGTTTGATCTCTGCTTGTCTCTTTTTCCCCAAAAAACATGGTGAGTAACCGCGGAAAGAAAAAAACCTCGCATGAATGCACGACTTCCACTACTGCGTCTCCACCCCTTCTTCCCTAGCGCTCCTCTCCCGGTGTTTGGCCTGCACCTTAGCTGGGGGCGTAGCTGGCTAGGCCTCCGCCATGGCCGGGCCCATGGTTGGGGCGTAGCCCGACAGGCTACGGTCACAGCTAGCCCTACGTGTATCTTCCACCTCGACAAACAGTGGCCTCTACCCTTGTGGCATAGGGTGCGACCCTAACTGGAAACCCTAAACCTAGCCCGCGCCACCGCGACGACAGTGGCGGTTTCGGATATGGAGTCCAGCTAAAGCGACGAGGCCTCGACGTGCGCATAAGTCTACTTCACCACAAGCTCATCGAGGGTCATGTCCTCTGCTTCGGTGGGGGCGAGCATGTGGCGCCTACATGCCTTGCCAAGAAGTGGTGTGGGCTGAGGTCACCCAGCTTGCAGTAAAGGGGTGTCACCTTATACAGGAGGACAGGCTGCTTATCCGGTACACAACCTCAGACCTCACAATCTCATGGTGGCCTTCACTTCTAACAATCTATAGTGTAGATATAAATATAAGTGTTGTTTTCCACTCTGACGGACCAAGATTCTAAGGGTTCCATGTAGAGTCAACTACCTGCCTGGTTTTGGCCCGGCCCATGGTCTGCTTGAGGACATGAGACAAGGTGGCGTGTACTCCAAGACATGATGGACTAACCTAGTCGGATTACATGGAAAGTTAGCTTTTGTAATAGAGTTAGAATTCTTCTGCTATAATCGACTACGACTAGATCTATGTGCCCTCCCTGTGGACTATATAAAGAGAGGCAGGAACACACCCCCTTGTACAACACATCATACAATACAATCCAACATAAGGCATCACGGCAAACTGGACGTTAGGTATTATGCTATCCTTGCGGCCAGAACCACTATAAATCGTTGTCTTTGCGTTTACCATCGAGTTCTACACCCTTCAATCATTGTCTCGGGTAACCCCATGACGTGTTGCCGGTCGTCAAGCACATATACACTGATATTTTTTTTCGAGACCCAGTTACAGACGCAGACGCTCATATACATGAGCGCACACTCACTCCTATGAATGCATGCATGCACGCCCTACCTCTATGAACACCTCTGAAGAACTGAGTTGGACCGGCAAACCTCGAGATTGACGAAGTCACCACAGACGCCTCGCTGTCGATGGGCACGTCGCCTACCACTAAATCCTAGAATAAATCTAGGAAAATATGAGTACCCGTGTCATGGTGGGGACTTGATCCCGGATCGGCAGGTTCCACCACAAAGAACCCAACCAGCTCAGTTCGCATTTTCCACTCACACTTGGTTCTTGATATTCATCAAACATCATAAGATTGTGTTCAATAAAAAACAAATAATGCACTCAGCCGTTCTGATTGCTTCTCTCTCTTTTTTCCGTTCCCAATTTAGGTACTATTAATTCATTTGGGTCAGTTGTCGTTGAGGCAAAGTACTGACTTTATGGAACTCTTAACTCTTACAAATTATGCCTTCAGTCTGCCAGAAAGTTTTGCTCACTTTTGTAGAGATTTACTTACTAGTTACTTTTACATGATATTATCTTGGGGAAATGTGACTCAGACAGCTGCAACATTGGAGATCCTCGTGGGTTTGCTCCAAATATTTCCATGAAAGTGAGAAACTAATTTACTATTTTCTGATATCACACATTTCTTGTGTTCTCAATTGGGGACCTATATATGAATTTCAATATGCCATATCTATTTCCTTGTTTGGATCCACCCCAACTAACATTTAGCTATCTAATTGCTAGAGCTAAAATTTAACCAACTAAAGATTAGCTAGCTAAATTTTAGCTACGTGTGTTTGAATCCTTTAGCTAATTAAAAACCTTGACATACTACCCCTCATTAATTCCATTATTGTTTAGCTAGCTAAACTTTAGCTGGGGGTGTTTGGATCCTCTAGGTAAACTTTAGCTGGGGTAGTTCGGTCATTGAGGCCTTGTAGCTGGTTTTAGCTGGGACGAAACAACTAAAGGGATTGTGTACATTTTAGCCTCTACCTAAAGTTTAGCTGGGTTTAACTATGGGCTGTTTGGATCCACCATAGCTAAATTTAGCTAGCTAAAGTTTAGTTGTCGAATCGAAACAGGGCCTATGATGGTTATTTATTGATGTTCAACATATCTGAAGGCCTAGATCTTGTTATTGGCAATTGATGTTGCTCCTACTCATTTTTGTGTAGGTAAGTAGAAAAGCAATGCATTGCCTATGCATTGACTATGTAAATGTTCAAAAATAATTAATCTTGTCTTCCACTCAATTTATGTTTTTAGACTTTACTACATAACCGTTTATGACATCCTTTTTAAATCTACCGTAGAAAATTCACCCCACCAAATGGCTCTAATATGCACTATGGCATCTAAGCTGTGTATATTATGTAGCATATCACGTTTTCATGCCACCTGTAAAACATAGGATAATTGCATTGTTGACAAGTGTGGAAAACATATTCTTTTGCCACATGTGGTCCTAATTGTGCCAGCGAGACAAAACCACCATGGGGTACATAAACATTTTGGAGGTCAGGGAAGACCTGGTTTTGCAGGCAACCCATCGTGAACAGATAGAATACCTGGTTTTGCCGGTCAGGGAATGAAGTAGGCATATACGACCAAATGTGAATGGTTTAGAAGTTCCAATAATCTAAAAAGCAGATGAATTTTAATTTAAAATCTACAAGTGATTTTGAGGTATAAGTCCAATTAAAATGAGTTCTTCATCATTTATTCTATCAACATTAAATTTGGATTGACTTTAGAAATACGATGTAGTCATCTTTTCAGTTTTTAAAAGAGGAGAAAATGAATGAAATTTTGAAGCATGGCAACATTAAAACCGAAGAAGCACATGTCCTATAGCTGCGGGTCAGGCTCACATGCGGGAGAATAGCGAGTGAGTTCCCAGCGGCAACTAAGTCTATATACGGGTTTGTGGGCTAGCCCACTTGCATCCCCATACTGGAGTCTCAATTTGTTAGGCTACAGCTAAAAAAGCGATGCCATATGTGCCGGAGATAATCATATTAGAGCATCTCCTAGAGATCATCTAATTTGTTTTGTAAAGCTAAATATGGCTATTATTAAAAAAAACGTCTCCAACAGATTGGCTAAACTGCTCTTCAAATTTAGTCGCTCGCCATCCCGAAAATTTCGCTTGCGATATTTGGATAGCCAGCATCGCTCGCCATCGCAGTTTCCCCGCGGTCGGCAGCTCCTTCCCGCGTGTGGTGTCCTGCGTTCGGCGGCTCCTTCCCACGTGTCACGCCCTTGCCGGCGGCGAACGCCGATGATAATGAGCGCGTCTACGATCTGGACGCCGCTCTCACAAAAGCAGGAAGGGAAGTCCCTCACGACTCGCTCGGTCAGATTCTCGTGGAACATCTGGCGTGCGGCCGCCTGCATGGATTACAAAAGGGAGTAATGCCGCTCTACACATCTCACCGCATTCATCCACGAATTCTCGTTCAGTGTGCATTGAACCTTGTTATCTGTAATCTGCAATGTGCCGCCTCAATGGCAGCAACGAGGAGGTGGGTTGAGGAGGCATGTTGATGTGCTTGTGCCTGTGCCTTTGCTCGTGAGGTGGGTCATGAGCACCAAGGAATCTGACTGACCAGGAGGAGAGCGTAGAGGAGGTAGATGCCTTGCGGAGGGAAGTGCAGCGCCTGCTATGTTCAACGTGGACCTTCAGCACCAACAGGAAGCCGAGCTGGTGCACACTGAATTTAACAAAACTTTCCTTTATCACACATTAGTTCTATATATCATCGGACTTGGTCCACACTGAATGATTAACTCATTGCACACACAAATATGGTTCTTACATATATTTGATTCCTTCCATGTGGTTTCTACGGTTATTTGTCATGATAGGAGGCTTCCAGTGTACAAGACCAATGTATCACTTGCTGTGTCCATGTACTTTGTAAACGTCTTTGTGCTAGGGTTGTAGAACACAAGAAAAACTCGACGTTGATAGCTGACCTTGTTTTCCTCGCTCACCAGCAATAATACTCTGCCATCATCCAAGGCCCCCAATTGCTTAGTCAATCCCCACGTTCTGGGCATCTGTATGGTATACTCCTTGACCCAAACACTTTTGTTCAAATCAATCAAAAGCCATATGTTGGCATAGCTGTGGTCATCATTGCGTAGACAATGAACCACACCCAAGGTTCCTTTGAGCTTGGTAAGGGTAACTTGCCATGTTTCGGCTTTGACCCCGAATGTCGGGCCATTGATTATCTTCCACTCTTCGCCCTCGAGGTCGAAGGCTGCTATGCGGTTGGAGCCTGAATTCCCAACTGCATAATGCTCGTTGAGGCCGAGGCGAGGCATGAAGTAGACGATGCCATTGACCTTTGCCCTTTTTTTTAGAGTGCCAGGTGGTAAGGAAAGGGGGGGCCGACCTTTGCCTCCATGTCAGTGGCTGTGCGCCGCCCTCCACGATCGTAGCAACCTTGCAGATCTGGGACGGTAAAGCATCTTCGAGGCGATTGTCCATGCCGATAGTCCACGCACGCCCGGCAGCCGGATCGATGTAGGCATTATTGGCACAGATGAGGTCGATCCGCGTGGTGGCCTGCTGCAGCACTCCCAAGACATTAGTGCCGTCGTGCTTGTCCAGCACTCGCACCTCGAACACCCTGATGACGTTGCCTTCCATGTCCATCACCCGCACCTTCGTCGGCCACCAGGCCCCATAGAAAACGCCGACGACGTATGGACTGGCGTGGGACCTCTGCACGGCGACGAAGGCCGGGTCGGAGATGAGGGCGCGCCAGGCCTTGCACACGCACCGGAACCGGCAGAGGGCCTTCGCCGGCACCAAGGCGACCACATCGAAGACGATGTCCTCCGGCAGAGACACGCCGCCGTCATGTTTCTTTTTCTGGGAATAACCGCCGTCATGTTTCTCGCCCTCACGAACCATCTGCGTGCTCAGGCAGCAGTGGGAATTGTTTTATTTTCCAAGATATGTACTCCTATATATATGATTACAGTCCGGGGTCCAATCATGCAGCAAATGACGGAGAAACTACGGACCCAGCTAACAAAAATAACTGTTGTAATACAGGACGTGTAAAAGTACAGTTCTCGGAAAGTTAATTACCGCACCGTACATAGAAGCTTTTAGATATTATATGTTCGTGTCCGTGCGTTGCTACGGGATAGCTAACATTTTATACTAAAAACACACGGATCGCACGATAAGATAATAATACTATAAAATTAAATACCAATGTTAAAGTGACATTTAATCCAAAAAGCAAAATTTGTGAAATTAACACAATCACGTAGAGCACGGCATCGTACGCTCACAAAACCCTATTGTATAGACATTTACATGATGTGGCTAAGATAATATTTTATATTGGCAGGAACAAATCTCCGATATCCATTTCTTTCATGCACCAATAAATGCACGAATAAGTTCCGCCGCATCTCCATACCATCCTATACACAGGTTAGAGTATATATGTAAATATTAGTCCCACCGTATGGGTAATACTGCGTGTCTTAAAAAATCTCTCTGAAAACCTTAAAATAAAGTATGTTGTGCTCACCGTATAAATATGTGTGACTTTATCTATTCCACGCAGACATATATTGTAGAATAGGTTATCCACTTAAGTGTTTGTGTCAAGATCCAGCATCAGCAATATATAGAAATAGTTAAATCATAGATATTATTATTACAAGCGACGATGACTCTAAGTTAGTTGAGTGACCGTGCGTTGCAATGGGACAAATAATACCACCAAACGTCTAGTAGCCAATCTAAAATCAAGATGTCACAAATCTATTTTGCATGTCCCAAATTTAACAGCTTGTCCCAAATTCATCGGACCTCCAAACAAAACATGTTGGTAATCAAACGGATTCGTTTCGGCAAGATCTACAGAACCACGGTCTCTGATTGTCCATACGACTTATGGTTCAAAAAGTTATTTTTTTCTTCTCTTTACTCTACTCAGCCAGCATATTATTTTTTTATAAATTCTAGGGTATTACAACGCCAAATTAAGAAAAATCTGATTTAGGCATTCAGAAGTAATGCCAAGATGATACAAGTTTTGTGCCTGATATAGTCCACATTAAACTACCGGATAGTACATAGAATCTCAGTCCAGATCAGGCAATATTTTTTTCTACCATCGGTCTACTTCATTTTCCAGGAGTTCATAGGAAACAAATTATTTCCATAGCCTGCAAATATTATACGTTAGGACTTCAATTTATTTCATCGTTCATGTTATTTTCCAAACAAAAAAAGATGTAGTAGATGCAAGTCATATTATGTAAACATATAGTCACAAACCATTTTCTATTAGAATATCACGGTTATCATGCCAACGCCAAAATATCACCCCTACACTCGATTGCTTTTTTTAATCTATAAATTGTATACTTATATTGAGCAAATTAATTCTATAACAGGATGTGCCATCAAAATGTCAGAATGGGATCCGTGGCAACTGATGCATAGGACAAAAAGAATACGTGGACAATTCCACAAGCAGTACATGAGGCAAACAGGCCTGGTGGAGGCATCTAGGAGGAAGAACGGACCATCTCCCCCCTTCACTGGGCATGAGGCACCTTTCAGAGTTTGAGATTTCAGAGGCCTTTGCATTGCTCCCTCAGTAATCCACCATTACACTTCAAGACCTCCATATGATCAATCCGCCTGTGCGCTGCTGATCAATACACTATAAAGGCAAATACAACAAAATTTCAAGTACAGTAATATACTATGACAGCTGGTGGAGAGAATTTAAATTAGCTATTTTTAACGCTCTTCTAAAACAGCAACAAAGATGGTCAAATGACCCAAGGACCATCTATTGTATTCGACAACGAAACTTCTTCTGAACCACCCGTGTGCCTTCTGCCTTGAACCCGACCAGGAAGATGAACAGTATGGTTTCAACAGATCACGAATAGTAGGAAGGGAGGGAAAACCTGGATTGAAACATAGGCGGTGCACGATCTGTTGATGTTGCCTCTCCACTATAGCGGCGAGGAGGAAGTCAAGCCCGGCGGCGTTGAGGACGAGGAAGCGGGTCGGCGCGGACAAGGCGACGGCGTGTGCGACAGGCAACGTCGAGGACGAGTGACGAGGAGGTGAGGGCGGTGCGCAAGGGCAAGTGCGAGGGCACTGCGCATGAGGGTGAGGACATGCGGTGTGCATAGGGAGGACGGTTGCTTAACTGGCAGTGCGAGATGATCGTCGCGTGATGTAATCCTTGCGTGATTCCTGAGGGCGCTGATGGCAGGATTGACCGGATAAATCAATCAATCAAAATAGTAGTTTCCTTCTTGATCTTGCATGCACACCATTGGCTCACAGGCATGCAAGGCAATGAACTTCGGTTCTTTTGCATGAGATCTTGCCCGTGATTGTCGCGTGGCGGAGGGAGACTGGATCGCAAGGAGGCAGACCGACGAGGCAAGGCTGCGGGAACACAGCTGGCAAGACTATGGGCCCACGTTGGAATGTCGCACCAAAAAGTATCCATGCTTTGTTCTTTTTAGTTGTGGGAGATAGAGAATCATGCCCATGCGTTGCAACGGGAGGTAAATTTTTTAACGTCAATACAAAGATCCTGTTTGGAACCGAGGTGGGTGACCGCGCGGTAGGGATGAAAACGGTACGGATATTTTCCGACCGTATTCGAAACCGAATCCGTTTAGAGGGGTTGAGATGTCCGTATCCGAGTCCGGATATCCAACATCCGATACCGTATCCGTATCCGAATACTCAAATCGCATATTTATGATGTCGATATCCAATCGTATCCTATCCGACATAGTTGACACTATCCGTATTCGAATCCAAATCCGGACAGAAATATAAAAACAAATGTAATATCGGTGATATCCGTCCGTATCCGATCCGTTTTCATCCCTACCGCGTGGTGTGGTGGACGAGCCGCGGTGTGAAGAATATCGAGGTTGCAGTTCATACCTGCGGTGGATGAGAGAGTGGCGGCGGTCAGAAGAATCGAGGCGACCGCAGGACGTTTGGCAGGCTTTTGTTCCATGGTTGCGGTAGACGATAGAGAATCTAATTTTAATCAGTTCCAAACAGGGCTAAAGAGAAGCGCTAGTTCAGCATAGCAATCGCCATTGAAGCTTCATATTGCATTCAAGTACAAACATGCACGTTATGGGACTTGGAACATACATTCAAGAACAAACTTCATATTACATCTATCTTAATAGCTGAGCATATAGCTTAAATGCAATAAATAGAAAATGCCATATGCTCACCACTTTTACAAGAATGCAACTAACACTAGTACACAGGACATTACTGGCGGTTCTGAACCTATTTTCACTGGTGTTTTTACAAATTGCCAGTGTAAAAGACCAATAAAAATCACGAACTTCACAGGGGTCTTCTAGATAACTGCCACTTTAAATATTTACACCACTAAAACTCGATTTACACCGGCTATTATCATAAGAGAACTGCCACTTTAAATGATTTTCTAAAATTGCAAATCGGGCTAAAAAATAACAAAAAAACTTTTTATCCAAGGAGGCAACGGCACAGTTCCTAGCATTTTCTACCATTTTCAAATTTTCACGAGAAATCTATGCATATGCGATCCCCAGGATTCAAACTCAGCATCTCAAGCCTCGCGCATTACAACCCTTACCACTGCACCCAAAGTCACTTGTGACTAACCTCAGAAATATTCCCATAGTATTCACTCCGGCAGATTTTGAAATGGAGATTTAAAGCCCGAAACAGATTCAAATGAAAAAAGAGATCTACAACTTTGCTTTTGATCGTTTTCCCATCCAATGTCATGTGAGAAATTAAAAAAAATTATTGATCTTAAAACAAAATTTCTGTGCCCTAAATGATTTTAAATGAAAAAGTTATCAACCACAAAGTTGTAGATCCTTCCTAATCCTACAACTTTTGTTCAAACCATTTGTCCATCCGATATCATTTGAAAAACTCAAAAAATTAATTTCAAATTATTTGTAGTGTCGCTAGGCTATTTGTAGTGACACTAGGTTAAGAAAAGCGTCAGTATAAATGTATTTTACTGGCAGTAGATAGCGTGTTTGGTTTGCGTGGTGGATCCGTGCAGAATCATCCGGACCTGTGTCCGAGCCTGGACATAATGTTTGGTTTGCCGCATGGAGTTAAGTCGTCCGTCACCAGATGATTCCCTGTGCTAGTACAAATGCATGGTCGACCGCTTCCCTCAAAAACCATCGGATGACTATGTCCGTCGTCCATCCGAGAGAGCTGGTTCCCTAATCCAAACAACGTCAAGTCTGTGTCCGATCCTAGCAAGAGAGGATCCATGCCGGACGTACTGATTCTGGAATGGACTGACTCCTGAACCAATGACGCTGTTAATAGACAGTAAAAATAAATTTACACTGGTGGTTCATGGCTCGGACCCACAGTTTTATTTTTAGTGGAGCCTATACATTATGAACCACCAGTAGAAAACTAACAACCATCCGCGAAAATCAATTGTGTACTATAATCAAGTGGCAGTGAAACAAAATCACAAAAAAAAGTGGCAGTGAAGTGTTATTTGGAGAGAACACCATGTAATTTATTTATTTTTCTCCAAGTGAAAACAAAGTATTTAATATAAACCTGTCACTGCAATGGACATTTTGCAAAAAATCAGAGTCTTTAATTTGAACCAAAAATTCCTTTATCACTCGTTAGTTCTCTATATCATCGGACTTGGTCCACACTGAATCATTATTTCATTGCACACACAAATATTGTCTTCTATCTCATCTGCATTAATTAGCACTACTACGGTACTTTGATTTCTTCCGGGTGGTTTTCCACAGTTATTTGTCAACATAGGAGGCTCCCAGTGTGCAAGAGCAATATATCGCCGAACACAAATTCTATGTCCTTGAACTTTGTAAACGAAATTGTGCTAGGGTTGTAGAATACAAGGACATGTGTCGATGACTGCGGGGGTATGACCCCGGATACCCATGGCAGACCACATGGGTTGTGCCCCCAGGGGCGGTCCAACCCACAAGACGAAGCCTTGCGAGGCATGACTCTGCTCGGCGCCTCCCACAAGACACTGGGAAGATATCCTGAAGATACTACGAGATCTATTAGGATACGTATGATCCCAAGATTCCTGTAATGTGTTATTACTTTCCGGTTATCTTTCAGATCTAACCAATTTGTAACCCTGCCCCCGGACTATATAAGGCGGACAGGGACCCCTCCAAACTCACGCAATATCATACGATAGCTAATACAAACCAACAGACCATAGGAGTAGGGTATTACGTCATACTGACGACCTGAACCTGTCTAACTCATGTGTGTCTCTGTTGCTTTCTTGTTCTTGATCACACGCTTCTCTGCCGATCAATATACCTTCGTGGGATACCCCTCGGAGGACTGCCGACGATATTCTGTCGACAGTTGGCGCACTAGGTAGGGGATTGCGTGTTGTTTCCTTGTCGAACAAGATGGCTTTTTCTGCAGGCACTTCGTCCCTCCCATAGCTCGGCCAGATCTTCACGGTCGGATCGATCTTGTGGATCATCAACGCTGACGGAGTCGGAGAGCTCCTCAAGCCGGTGCAGATCAATTCTGCGCCGATCACCCTTGCACCTGCGACTGCAGATCCGATCTCAGAACCACCTCCGAGGTCGCCTTCATCAACAATTCACCGCCCGCTTCCTCGCTACCAGAGGAGGCAGATCAATAACGACGATCTGATCGCATCGATCGATCAGGTTGGTCAGAAGCTCGCCGATTGCCTCTCCATCGCCGAATCGGCTTTGGACACTCTAGTCCAGCGCCGACCACCCTCCGATCCGGATCTACCAGAGGCTGCTCGGAAAACTCCAGGAGTTGCGGCTCTACCCTTCGGGCTCACCAACATTGCTGCCACCTTCCAAGATGCCCTAAGGGGCAAATTCGCCGACCAGGTGGGAGACGTCCGTCCTCTCGCCGACCAGATTGCCGACCAGCCTCCACCAGCTGTCAACATGCTAGATGTCGGCCGGCGGCCTAGACCATCCCGGATGAAAATCCAGACAGTCTCAGGGCTCTACGGAGACCCTCGCTGAAACTTTCACTGAGCAACTTCCTCTCCCTCCTTTCTGGGGTGGCGTGATCTTCAACGTCAGCATCGATAGTCCCCCTCGAAACAGTGAGACCGAGGAGGAACACGCCGCTCTCGAGAACCGGAATGCTGACCGCGCAAAACACCGAGCAAACGAGATTACCCTTGTGATAGCCGCGCAACAGCTTGACTCGCAAGGAAGGCCACTCTAGCACAACCTTGGCGATGATTTTCTCTGCGTTGATGGCCACGACGTCTACAAGACTCCAAGCGATAACCTGGTCGTGGCTGCCAATGAGCTTGTCCGGCTCCCGCAGACACTAGAGGTCGCCAAGGTTGTTGCAATGCTTAAAGCGGCACATTACTAGGTCAATGAGATCCTCCAAGATCAGAGACCTTCTTACTCAACCTCGATTCGCCGATCAGTCGCCACAAGATCCGATCGCCGCCCAAGTCGCTTCACCGACCAGCGCCACGATGACAGGCAACCCCTCCAGGGCGGAGCTAGGGGCAACCGCATTGAACATCACCGCAAACCCGACCAGGAGGTCGACCAGGACGTCCAAGTGCACCTCAACAATCTTTGAGATGCACGACGACGTATCGACGAATGCCGCTTCGGTCACCATGAAGAAGAAGTACACCGCCGCCATGAGTACGAGCAAGAGTGCGGTAACCCGGACTCAGCTCTCGAGCCACTCACCGACGGCAATGCTGCAGACGATGGGGCCAACAACCCTGAGGGGCCCCCAGCATTAACAAGGGCGCTCCAAACACTTTAGTGGCCCTGTGGTTTCAAAATCACTAGGGTTGATCCCTACGAAGGAAGGATGAACCCAACACAGTGGCTATAGGCTTATGGCACTGCTGTCCGCACCGTCCGAGGAGACACCAGTGTCATGGCAAACTATCTTCTCATCATGCTCAGGCCAGCCACCATGAGCTAGTTTACCAGCCTTGCCCCAGACTCCATTGGATCCTAGAAAGAGCTGAAAAAAGTCATCACCGATAATTAAATGGCTACCTATACTCGGCCGGGCACCAAGGACGATCTGAACTGCATCAACCAGAAGCCGTCCGAGCTCCTCCACAGCTACATCTGACGCTTTCCCAAGATGAGGAACTCTATCCCCAACATCATGGAAGCTGAGGTCATCACTGCCTTCATTCGAGGACTCCACCACCGTGAGCTTCGCTCCAAGTTCAACCGCAAGCCGCCTACCGGGATTGGTGAGATGATTACAACCCCCAACCAGTACGCTGATGCTGAGGAAGCCAAGGTGCGCTTCAACAAGGATGCGAGCACTCATCACCCAACACGCCGCTACGACGATCGCCCCGACGACCGACGCCACAACGACAGCCGCTACGACGGCTGCAGTTACATCGTGACAGCGGCCATGATCGACCTGAAGGACCCAAGTCTGGCCAAAATCGCCGCCGTCGGCTAGATCACATCGTCGCCACCGTCAATGAACCTCGGGCCAAGCGCAACTATGATGAGCAATACAAGAAGATCCTCAACGACCCGTGCCCTCTCCATAAGAACGCCAAACATAAGATGAAGAACTACCTCGGCTTGGCTAAGGAGTTCCAGGACAAAAAGTTGGACGACAACACTAATGACGGAGCCGGAGACCGCGACCACATGGGGGCAATAACAATGCCTTCTAGGACCACGATAAGGTGGTCACCACCATCTTCGGGGACATCGCCTCCACCGAGAGGAGGAGAGAATGGAAGCTCACTGCATGGTGGGTGCTCGCCGTCACTATGGAAGATGCCGCCGCCAACCCACTACGCCAGATTTGCGCATCACTGCCGGCCTCATAACTGCCGGATTTGTGAGAACCGGCAGTGATATACCTTCACTATCGGTTATGAGCTTGAAAATGAAAAAATGATTGGTGCTGGGCTAAAACCGGCAGTGAAGGACCACATCACTGCCGGTTTTTGGCTTGAACCGGCAGTGTTTTGGCGGGCACTCATCACTGCCGGTTCAAGCCAAGAACCGACAGTGATTGGGCACTATCACTGTCGATTCTAGCCAGGAACCGACGGTGATAAGACTACAACACAAAAGGCTGCAGCCGTCCTCTCCTTCCTCCTCTCTTTCATCCCGAGAACAGAGGCGCGCATTTGGACCCTTCCCTCCATTGTTGTGGCTGCTCTTCACCATGAAGCTAGTGCTTGGATTTTGAAGAATGGCTTGATCTTTTTGCTTTAAGGTTAGTAACAAACATCCACTCTTTTGATTTTGTTGCTTAATTAGCTTCGTTTTGATGGCTACATTGCTTGATTCTCATTCTAGTTCTTTCTCCATTCTAGAGAGCACTTTTCCAATTGGACATTTGTGCAAGGCTCAAATTGTGGTGAATCCATCATCCAAAAGGTTGGTGTCTATGAACACATTTAAATTCCTAGCTAATTATTCCATGGTGGTCAAGATCATCATTGTTAGTATGTGATGCTATAATTAGTTCTTAGAAGTAGAGTAGAATAGTTGTTCTTCAATATTGTGCAATAATTGTTTTTTACTACGATTTTCAATTTATAGGGTCGGGGCTACCAATTTCAATTTTTCAATAATTAGTGTACAATAATGTTTTCCAAAAATGGTACTTTTGAACTACAATTGTTGTTCATGAGGCTTGATTTCTTATTAATTCTTTGTAATTACTGTCTCAGTATTTTTTGTGTAAAGATGGATCGAGAGTGGATGCATCTGTCCCGAACGGATCAGCGGTACATGCATGGTATCAGCCAGTTTATCACCGATGCCAAAGCCCATGCTAGGAATGAGAACCCTGTCTTCTACCCATGCAAAGATTGCAAGAATCATAGGAACTTTCGTCAATTTGAGTCTATACGATCGCACTTGATTAACAGGGGGTTCATGCCAAACTATATGATATGGACTATGCATGGCGAGGTTGGTGTGAATGTTCTGCAGGAAAACGATGATGATGTAGACATGCCTGACGTAGCCATCCACGATGCTGACGAGGAACCCGGTGTCAACACGGAACCTATGGCCACAGTTAATAGTGTGTTTAGGAACACGCTAGCTGACGACACCGAGGATAACAATGGCATTTCTCAGCTGCTACGTAATGTAGAGGCCGGATGTCTTAGTGAAAGACAACTGAGAAAGCTAGAGAAAATGAGACAAGATGGCAAAACACCATTATATAGGAATTGTCCAATGAGCAAACTAGAAGCCGGTATCATGCTGTTAGAGTTCAAATCGACAAACGGATTGGGCGATAAAGGCTTCGATCAGTTGTTAGGTATAATAAGGAAAATGCTCCCAGAAAAAAATGAGTTGCCAGAAAAGACATACTTGGCCAAGCAAATGATCTGCCCCATCGGCCTCGAGGTTGAAAAAATCCACGCGTGTTCCAATGATTGCATATTGTACCATGGAGAAAAATACAAAGACTTGGACGAGTGCCCCAAGTGTGAAGCTCCACGGTACAAGGAAGGGCCATCAGATGAGAGTACCAAGACTAGAGGAGGTCCTGTAAAGGTAGTTTGGTATTTCCCTATAGCTCCCTGGGTGCATAGGCTGTTTGCATGTGCAAAGTCAGCAAAGCTGTTGCGCTGGCATGGCGAAGAGCATAAGAAAGATTCAATGATGAGGCACCCCGCCGATGGGCATAACTGGAGGACTGTCAATACTATGTTCTATAAGGACATCGGTGGAGAGGTAAGGCACCTTTGGTTTGCTTTGAGCACAGATGGGATGAATCCTTTTGACCAGGTTAGAAGCAATCATAGCACCTGGCCAGTGACGCTCTGTATATACAACCTTCCACCTTGGGTCTGTATGAAGCGGTCGTACATCCGAATGCCACTACTGATCCAAGGACCAAGACAACCTAGGAATGACATCGATGTGTTTCTGGAACCAGTGATCGATGAACTAGTGCAGATGTTTGAAAAGGGTGTGCCGGATGTTTGGGACGATGTGGGGGGTACGACCCCGGATACCCATGACAGACCACATGGGCTGCGCCCCCAGGGGTGGCCCAGCCCACAAGATGAAGCCTTGTGGGTCACGACTCTGCTCGGCGCCTCCCGTAAGACACTAGGAAGATATCCTGAAGATACTATGAGATCTGTTAGGATATGTATGATCCTAAGATTCCTGTAATCAGTTATTACTTTCTGGTTATCTCTCAGATCTAACCGACTTGTAACCCTGCTCCCCGGACTATATAAGGCGGGCAGGGACCCCCTCCAAATTCATGCAATATCATACGATAGCTAATACAAACCAACAGACCACAGGAGTAGGGTATTACGTCATACTGACGGCCTGAACCTGTCCAACTTGTGTGTCTCTGTTGCCTTCTTGTTCTTGATCTCATGCCCCCCTACCGATCAATCTATCTTCGTGGGATACCCCTCGGAGGACAGCCAACGATATTCTGTCGACAGTTGGTGCGCCAGGTAGGGGTGTGCGCTTGATCCCATGGCGAGCCAGATGGACCTCAAATCAACAACATGTACTCATCATCAATCTCGTGGAGATCCATGCCGGTCCACGACGATGATTCATCGCTGGCTACACCAGCCCTCGCGACAGCAGATCCGATCTTGGAATCACCTCCGAGGTCGTCTTCACCGACAACTCACCGCCCCTTGCCGTCAACGCCAACTAGATAACACCATACGTCGCCGACCAGACGCTCCATCCAAAGCTAAGTCATGCTTTAATATTCTTCTAAATATTCTCCGATCTTCGTATATCGCCATAATGTTTCTTCGAACTGTTTTCTCCATGTTTGCTCTCCAAACGATTTTCTGAACCCTCGAATAGTCACGTTGATGCTCGGATGCCTCCAGAGACGGCCCTGTCTCCGGCTCCTCCCTATACGTGCTACGGGCTCCGCGCTCTACGTTATGGGTGGTCGGCAGCAGCTCCTTGGTCATGCCTATTCCTCCTACACGTGCACGAGCTCCGCGCTCCGCGTTATGGTTAACGGGCTAGCTAGGGCTGGAGACTCAACTACACACTAACTGTTTGGGCGGTTTATATTAAACATAAATATATTTTCATGCCAACTGATCGCCGAACTGCATACGCCGTTTCATCACCATTGCTGATGTTTCTCCAGAATTTATTTATTTGTGCGTCATGTACTACCCGTTCTATATATTTGTATTGCAAGATCATCGTCCAGGTGATCGGATCACCTGGTGCTGGGACTTCTCCACCGATCAACTGGTCAGACCGCTTGGTTCATGGACTCCATCGCCGACCAGTTGATCAGACTGTTCGCCGGTCGTTTCTACTCAATGCTCACTTCGCCACCGACCAGTTGACCAGTCTGTTCGCCGCTCGTGCTTCATCGCCAGCTACGCCGGTTACTCCTCAATGCTCAGATTCTTTGAGCTCGAGGACTAAGTGGGCACACTTCACCGCATGAACCTCACGCCAAGCGTAACTACGACGAACAGTACAAAAGATCCTCGACGGCTTGTGCCCTCTTCACAAGAACCCCAAATATAAGATGAAGGACTGTATTGGTTTGGCTAAGGAGTTCTAGGACAAGAGGATCGACGACGACGCCAACAATGGAGCTAGAGGTCGCCGACCACCTAGGGGCAACAACAATGCCTTTTAGGACCACGACAAGGTGGTCGCCACCATCTTCGGGCCTCACCTCCACTGAGAGCAGAAGAGAGCGGAAGCTCACCGCACGACGGGTGCTCTCCGTCACTACGGAAGACGCCACCGCTAACCCCATCTATCGCCCATGGTCCGAGGTCCCCATCACCTTCAGCAGGGCCGACCAGTGGGCAGATATTCCCTACACAGGGCATTTTCCCCTCATCCTCAACGCAACCGTATAGAAGGTGCTCTTCAGAAAAGTGGTCGTTGACGGTGGGAGCGCTCTAAATCTCCTCTTTGCCGGAGCCCTAAAAGAGCTAGGCCTCGGTTTGTTAGATCTCACACCTTCTGACTCCACCTTTTGGGGTGTGGTGCCAGGCAGGGCCTCCAAACCGCTTGGAGAGATTACCCTACCAGTTCAGTTCGGCATGGCAAGCAACTACCGCGTCGAACATATCAACTTCTATGTCGCCGACTTCGACACCGCCTACCACGCCATACTTGGTTGGCCAGCTCTAGCCAAGTTCATGGTCGTGCCGCACTATGGCTATCTGGTGCTGAAGATGCCTTCGCCTGCTGGACTCTTGGCCCTGCGGGCCAACCTCACCATCGCCTATGCATGCGAGACAGAGAGTCTCGCCCTCGCCGTAGCTACCGACCTCTCCATCCAGATGGCTAGCGTGGTCACTGAAGCCAAGACGGCGCCTGCCAAAGACATGGAGATCCTAGAGCTAGAGCCTCCCTGATGAGGACATCACTTCAGAGATACCCGCTGATCCTCCAACCGTCATGCAAGGTCCAATGACCCGGGCTCGAAAGCGACAACTCAATTTAGAGGTGAGCTCATTCTTAAGCGATACTTTTCATACTTTTGAGAATAGACTACTACCTAATGATGTTATCTTGCTTAGGAACATTGGAGAGGGTCATGAAGGACTTAGAGGAAGTGGTGGAGGTGATGATGACCAGCAAGGACGTCCAACACAAGCCGGAGGCCCAGTCCAACAAGAATTTGAGTCTACCTCGGCCTCCAAGACCAGTCTGCCTTAAACTGGTCGCCCAGGATGCATCCGGGCTCCATTTTTGATGATCCACATATGGATGGAAAGCTAATTTGATAAGAGGAAGCCAATCCAAGTGGTTCCATGTCAAAAGCTATTCGGAATCAACGGGAATCGTCGAAATAAGTCAGCGTCTAGAATCTGCCAGGGTGCTGCGACACCGTCTTTTAGTCCGTTGGACCATGTATCGAGTTTGGGCCCATTAGGGGCGCGTCCAGGGGTCTTGCATGACCCTAGAGTCTTCATAAATAGCCGCCGCCCCTCCATTAGGGTTTGGGTTTTGCTTAGATTAATCTGTCAAGAACAGTTTCACCGTTCATCGGTTTGTGAGACCCCAACTTCGTGAGTTTAATCATTCATCTACAATTTGGTTGCATTTTTTCTTGTTCTTGCTTGTGTTCTTCATTGCGCAGGCAGGGATTAGCCTTCTTGGCGAGGTCAACCTGGTCCGTGACTCGGTTGATAACCAGAGGAGCTGTGGTGCTAAGATTGCAGGGTTTGATCTTTCGATCTGAAGCCGGATCGGTGTGTCATTCTCCGCCACAACGATAGTTACCATCACCTGACGGAAGATCGGGATACCCATGTCCATTAAGTGGTAATCAGAGCTAAGGTATACCGTCAGGTTCACATTTATTCCCTAGTTTGAGTGTTTCGCATTCGTCCCATAGTCCAGTGCCATACTCGTTTTTCCTGTCCTAGAACCTTCCGCGCCATAGCCTTTGCATATTTCAGTTTCAGAGTCCGTCATGTTGAGTTTGTGTCCTGGTCGAGGTCTTGTTGCTGGTTAGGTCGTGTTAGAGTCTAGTTCATGTGTTTTCCCCATCGTTTTCATCAAATCTTTGTTGTTGTGACCAGTTTTGCGCACATTGTTCCTGTTTTGTCATCTAATTCGGAGCCAATTCCTAAAACCGGTCTAGTTTTCGCATACGAACTCCGATTTCGATGTTCCATATATCAAAATCGATCAGAAAAAAATTTCGGATCCGTCCATCCTTGCTTTGTTGGGGTTCAGAAATTTTAGATTGGTCAAAAAGTGGTCACAAGATCCTCTTTTCGTGGTCACAAGGTTTTTATCGATTTTGAGCAAGTTTTCTAAAAATTCCACAGGCCACGTCTTACACTTCTTTCAGCTCATATTTTCTATGGTTACTTCTTTTGTGCTCCTAAGTAAAGGAAAAATATCAAAAAAATAAAATAAAAAAGTTGAAATTTCCCAAAAAAACAACAACAGCCCAAAAAATAGAAAAAAAGAGGGGCAAAAGAGGAACAATTTTTAGAGGAGCACATAGAAAAGACCAAAGTGAGCTGTGTTTGCGTGTGCTGTCTGGTTCCTTATTTGTGTTGATGTTTCCATCCACCATACTTGTTTTTCATACACCTGTCACCTTGCTATCCACCATACTTTTGTCTCACACCTGGTACTTGGAACACTTTAGACCAGCAACGAGAACAAGTACTTTGGACTATAATTCAGCATTACTTTCTGTTACTGACTTGTGTGCCAGATATACATATTACTCTTTGTGTGCTTTTCAAGCTCCACAAACTCTTCAGATCAGTACAGACAAAGGGCCTTGCAATCTCGGTACCACTGCCTCACAGGTATCACGAACCAACCGCTGGTTGTACCGCCCACTGCTTGTGTTGGTAAGAACTTTGTAAGAGCTTGGTAAGACGCTTCCACTTGTTGTGAAAAGTGACACCACTGCAACCACATAGTCATTTGGTAGGGATAACTTTCACCTGTTTGTTCCTGTTTTTGTGTTTTCAATGGCAGGAGGTGAACAGACTGGAGATAACAATCCTAAAGGTTTCAACGAGTGTGTCAGTCAAGAGCAACTACAAGCTGTTGTAGAGGATGCCCAAAAAAGGATGAATGAGGCCGTCAGGAAGGCCGTCACTGACGCACTCATTGAGCTCAACATTGGCAATAGGATGGAGAGATTGGACAAGCGAATTTCCACGCTAACTGACAAGGTTACTGAGTTGGAAACCTTTGTGGCGGGCAACAACGACGTCTCCGGCAGCAACACCGATGGTCAAGACACGGTGTATGATGCCAACGGGAACATAGGTCGAGCAACTTTCCGACAAGACAGATTACGACAACGTCTTCGCCGCAACACGACAGGTATGGGTGGTGTCCACCACCACCACCATCAAGGTAATAATCACCGTGTGCCCGATGATCCTTATGCTAAAATTAAGTTCACAATACCATCTTTTTCGGGTCATTATGATGTTGAGGGATATCTAGATTGGGAGATGACGGTAGAACAAAAGTTTAGTGCCCACCTTGTACCTGAGCAGCATAGAGTTAGACAAGCTACTAGTGAGTTTAAGGATTTTGCCATTATTTGGTGGAATGGGCTAGCTACACAGAATGCTTTACCTGGTACGTGGGAAGAACTTAAGGTAGCTATGCGTGATCATTTTGTTCCTCCTTCTTATCATAGAGACTTGTGTAAGAAATTGATGCGTTTAGAAGGAGATAAATCTGTATAGGATTACTATGGTGAGCTCCAAAAGGGATTGATGCGCTGTAGTGTTGTGGAGGGAAATGAAGATGCCATTTGTCGTTTTTATTTGGGTTTGAGGCGTGAGATTTAGGACATTGTTGATTATAAAGAATTTGACACTGTCAACTAGTTGTTTCAGTTTGCTATGCTTGCAGAAAAGGAATTGCAGGGGCGTGAACAGCAGGGCAAGAGCAAGGTCAGCACCAGCACATACACGCCACGCTCGGCACCATCTTTGGGGCTGACCAAGCCAACCACTTTTCGGGCGCCTCCACCAGCGAGCAAGCGACCAGCAACCTCTGGAGTTTCTGCTACACCTAAGGCACCTCCCGCAAGACCTTCAGATTTAGGTAACAATTCTTCGCAGGTGCCTACCAAGAGTTCCTTATCCGTTGCATCGACGGGACGCACTTCGGGTATTCAGTGCCACCGCTGCCATGGCATTGGCCAAGTGCAGAAGGACTGCCTAAGTCAGCGGGCATATATTGCTACAGAAGATGGTTACATCAGCACCTCTAACATTGAGGATGAAGAAGACCAAGATGCAGATGAGGAGGATGGCGAAGTCCTTGGTGACAAGGCAACGGCGTCCTATAGGAGCATCATTGTACAGTGGGTGCTCAGCTCACAAGTCCAGCAACCTGAGAAGCTACAACACCATAACTTGTTCCAGATTTTCTTCGTCATCAGCAATCGTCGAGCACGTGTCATTATTGATGGAGGTAGCTGCAACAATTTGGTGAGTTCTGATTTGGTCAAGAAGCTTGGCTTGACCACACGCCCACATCCACGTCCATACCATATTCAGTGGCTAAATGATTCTGGTAAAGCAAAGGTAACACAAACTTGCAGAGTTTCATTTTCCATTGGTTCTTATGCTGATTCTGTTGATAGTGATGTGGTACCTATGCAAGCTTGTTCGCTCTTATTGGGCCGTCCTTGGGAACATGATAATGATGCTACACACCATGGTAGAAGTAATAAATACACTTTTCTGCATAAAGGAAAGAAAATTACTTTGGTACCTTTGACCCCTACTCAAATTGTACAAGCTAATAGAGAACGCGCTGCTAGTTTGAATGATGTTCAATCTGAAAATCAGCAAGTTGCTAATTCTATTTTCCCACCTAAAAAGGATAAGTCTACATCTATTTCTAAGGTTGAGGGGATTAAATTGAAGGGTGGTGTTATGCTTGCAACAAAATGTGACTTTGCTGAAATTTCTGATGATGATATTTGCTATGCTTTGGTATGCAAACGAGCTATGTTTTCGCTTGATGATATTGTTAGCTCGGTACCTCCTGCTGTCACTAACCTTTTGTAGGAGTATGAGGACATTTTTCTAGCTGAGATACCCCCGGGGCTGCCACCTATGAGAGGGATAGAGCATCAAATCGATTTGATTCCGGGAGCGACCTTGCCCAACCGAGCTGCCTATCGAACCAATCCTGAGGAAACTAAGGAAACTCAATGGCAAGTCCAAAATCTTTTGGACCGCAGGTATGTACATGAAAGCCTTAGTCCTTGTGCTATTCCTGTACTTTTAGTTCCTAAGAAAGATGGAACTTGGCGTATGTGTGTTGATTGTAGAGTCATCAATAATATTACTATTCAGTATCGTCATCTTATTCCTAGGCTAGATGACATGCTTGATGAGTTGTGTGGTTCTATAATTTTCACTAAGATTGACTTGCGAAGTGGCTACCACAAGATTAGAATGAAACTTGGAGATGAATGGAAAACTGCGTTTAAAACCAAATTCGGGTTGTATGAGTGGTTAGTTATGCCTTTTGGTTTGACAAATGCACCTAGCACTTTCATGCGCTTAATGAATGAGGTTTTAAGAGTTTTTATTGGTCATTTTGTGGTAGTTTACTTTGATGATATATTGATTTACAGCAAGTCTTTTGATGAACATATGGATCACTTACGTGCTGTTTTTAATGCTTTACGTGATGCACGTTTATTTGGTAACCTTGAGAAGTGCATCTTTTGCATAGATCGAGTTTCTTTTCTTGGCTATGTTGTAACTCCACAGGGAGTTGAGGTGGACGAGATGAAAATTAAAGCCATAAAGAGCTGGCCGGTTCCCCAAACCGTCACACAGGTGAGGAGTTTTCTTGGTCTTGCAGGATTCTACCGCTGCTTCGTCAAAGATTTCAGCACCATTGCTGCTCCGTTGCATGAGTTGACGAAGAAAGGAGTGGTGTTCCATTGAGGAAAGGCACATGAGGAGTCCTTTGACACTTTGAAGGACAAGCTTACACACGCACCATTGCTGCAACTTCCAAACTTTGGTAAGACTTTTGAGCTAGAATGTGATGCTAGTGGAGTTGGCATTGGAGATATTTTGATGCAAGATGGTAAACCGATTGCTTACTTTAGTGAAAAATTGCATGGCCTTGTTCTTAATTATTCCACGTATGATAAGGAATTGTATGCACTTGTTCGTTCTTTATAGATGAGGCGTCATTATTTGTTGCCTAAAGAATTTGTTATTCATTCTAATCATGAATCGCTTAAGTATCTTCGTTCTCAAAATAATCTGAATCGTAGGCATGCTAAATGGGTTGAAATTATTGAATCTTTTCCTTATATTATCAAACATAAGAAAGGGAAGGATAATGTGATTGCTGATGCTTTGTCTAGAAGATATACATTGTTGTCCCAACTTGATTGCCGGATTTTTGGTCTTCAATCCATTAAAGAACAATATGCGCTTGATCCTGATTTTAAGGATGTGTTGCTTAATTGTAGAGAGGGACGCACATGGAATAAGTTTATGATCAGCGATGGGTTTTTGTTTAAAGCTAACCGCCTATGCATTTCAGTTGGTTCCGTTCGTCTTTTATTGTTGCAGGAGGCACATGGAGGCGGATTGATGGGACATTTTGGTGCCAAGAAGACGGAGGAGGTGTTTTCCACACAC
>NW_027096522.1:0-40000 GCF_019320115.1 Miscanthus floridulus | reverse complement strand
TTTTTTTGGCAGGCGAGATGTAGAGCGATACGTGGCTCGGTGTGCCACATGTCAAAAAGCTAAGTCGCGGTTGAACCCACATGGTTTGTATATGCCTCTTCCTGTTCCTTCTACTCCTTGGGCAGATATATCTATGGATTTTGTGTTGGGATTGCCAAGGACTAAGAGGGGGAGGGATAGTATTTTTGTGGTGGTTGATCGTTTTTCTAAGATGGCACATTTTATTCCTTGTCATAAGAGCGACGATGCTGTTCATATTGCTGACCTTTTCTTTCAAGAAATTGTTCGCTTGCGTGGTATGCCTTCTACGATTGTTTCAGATCGCGATGCAAAATTCTTGAGTCATTTTTGGCGCACATTGTGGAATAAATTGGGGACCAAGCTGCTGTTTTCTACAACATGTCATTCCCAAACTGATGGGCAAACTGAGGTTGTGAATCAAACATTGTCCACCATGTTGAGAGCCATTTTGAAGCGCAATTTGAAGATGTGGGAAGAGTGTTTGCCGTATGTGGAGTTTGCATATAACAGGGCGGAACATTCCACCACCAAGATAAGTCCTTTTCAGGTAGTGTATGGTTTTAACCCCTGTGCTCCTATTGATCTTTTGCCTTTACCTACCACTGAGAGAATACATAGTGATGCTAGAGAGCGTGCTGATTTTATTCTTAAGTTGCATGAAATAACTAAAGCAAATATTGAAAGAATGAATGAAAAGTATAGAATTGCTGGTAGTAAAGGTAGAAAAGAGATTAAACTTGAACCGGGTGAATATTGAAAGAATGAATGAAAAGTATAGAATTGCTGGTAGTAAAGGTAGAAAAGAGATTAAACTTGAACCGGGTGATTTGGTTTGGTTACATTTGAGAAAAGATAGATTCCTTGAGCTGCGTAAGTCTAAATTAATGCCAAGAGCAGCTGGTCCTTATAAGATCATTGAGAAAATAAATGATAATGCCTACAAACTTGAATTGCCACCCGAGTTCGGGGTTAGTCCCACCTTTAACATTGTAGATTTGAAACCTTATTTGGGAGAAGAAGATGAGCTTGAGTCGAGGACGACTCCAATTCAAGAGGGGGAGGATGATGAGGACATCACTTCAGAGGTACCCGCTGATCCTCCAACCGTCATGCATGGTCCAATGACCCGGGCTCGAAAGCAACAACTCAATTTAGAGGTGAGCTCGTTCTTAAGCGATACTTTTCATACTTTTGAGAATAGACTACTACCTAATGATGTTATCTTGCTTAGGAACATTGGACAGGGTCATGAAGGACTTAGAGGAAGTGGTGGAGGTGATGATGACCAGCAAGGACGTCCAACACAAGCCGGAGGCCTAGTCCAACAAGAATTCGAGTCTACCTCGGCCTCCAAGACCAGTCTGCCTTAAACTGGTCGCCCAAGACGCATTCGGACTCCATTTTCGATGATCAACATATGGATGGAAAGCTAATTTGATAAGGAAGCCAATTCAAGTGCTTCCATGTCAAAAACTGTTCGAAATCAATAGGAATCGTTGAAACAAGTCAGCGTCCAGAATCTGCAAGGGTGCTGCGACACCGTCTTTTGGTCCGTTGGACCATGTATCGAGTTTGGGCCCATTAGGGGCGTGTCCAGGGGTCTTGCATGACCCTAGAGTCTTCATAAACAGCCGCTGCCCCTCCATTAGGGTTCGGGTTTTGCTTAGATTAATCTATCAAGAACAGTTTCGCCGTTCATCGGTTTGTGAGACCCCAACTTTGTGAGTTTAATCATTCATCTGCAATTTGGTTGCGTTTTTTCTTGTTCTTGCTTGTGTTCTTCATTGCGCAGGCAGGGATTAGCCTTCTTGGCGAGGTCGACCTGGTCCGTGACTCGGTTGATAACCAGAGGAGCTGTGGTGCTAAGATTGCAGGGTTCGATCTTTCGATCTAAGCCGGATCGGTGTGTCATTCTCCGCCACAACGATAGTTACCATCACCTGATGGAAGATCGAGATCCTCGTCTGCATTACTCCCCGCACCTCCGCCAAGTCAAAGGAAGTCAAGGAGGTCGGCCTCAGCCTCGACGATTCCTCCAAGACCGTGAAGATTGGGGCTCACCTTGACCCCAAATAGGAAAGCGCACTCGTCTCCTTCCTACGTGCCGACACCGACGTGCTTGCTTAGAAACCTGCAGACATGTCGGGGGTACCACAGGAGAAGATCGAGCACTCCTTGAATGTCTCGCCGACCGCCAAACCGATCAAGCAGAAACTCCGCCGATTCGCGGCAGACAAGAAGGAGGCTATTAGGGTAGAAATAAAACGGCTCTTAGCTACCGGATTCATAAAAGAAGTGTATCATCCTGATTGGTTAGCAAACCCTGTTCTCGTTCAAAAAAGAATAAAGAATGGAGAATGTGTGTTGATTATACTGATCTTAACAAACACTGCCCTAAAGACCCCTTCGGCCTTGCCTCGGATAGACGAGGTTGTAGGACTCCACCACCAGCTCCAAACTGCTCTCCTTCCTTGACTGTTACTCCGGCTATCACCAGATTTCCTGAAGGAAGAAGATCAGATCAAGACATCGTTCATCACGCCCTTCGGTGCTTACTACTACACAACCATGTCCTTCGGACTCAAGAACGTCGGAGCAACCTATCAAAGGGCCATCTAGACGTGCCTCGACCAACAGATCGGCCGCAACGTTGAAGCCTACATCAATGATGTGGTCGTCAAGACCAGGCCACTAACAATCTTATCGTCGACCCTTAAGGAAACTTTCGCCAACTTGAACAAGTACCGATGGAAGTTGAACCCTTCAAAGTGCATCTTTGGAGTTCCATCCGGTATACTGCTGGGCTACATTGTCAGTGCTCGAGGCATCAAACCTAACCTGACAAGGTCCCTGCCATCACCAACATGAAACGGCCGACATGTGTCAAGGATATACAGAAGCTTACAGGCTGTATGGCTGCCTTAAGCCGCTTTATATCACGCCTTAGCGAAAAAGGGCTACCTTTCTTCAAGCTCCTCAAGGCCTCCGAGCGCTTCTCCTGGTCGGAGGAGGCAGACATAGCTTTTGAGCAACTCAAGTTGTTCTTAACAAAGCCTCCGTCATGACAGTGCCACGACCAGATGAAACTCTAGTGATCTACATCGCCACCACTTCCCACGTCGTCAGCACAGCTATTGTCGAACGCGAGGAAGCCGGGCACACCTACAAGGTGCAACGTCCGGTGTACTTCATAAGCGAGGTACTTAATGAGCCCAAAACTCGTTATCCTCAGTACAAAAGCTGTTATATGCAATTCTGATTACGTCGCGCAAGCTCCGACACTACTTCAAATACTACAAGATCGTCGTGGTCACTGAGTTCCCTCTGGGGGATATTCTCTGCAACAAGGAGGCCAACGGCTGCATCATCAAGTGGGCCATTGAGCTTCGTACTTACTCCATCGAATTTAGAAGCAGGCCTACCATCAAGTCACAGGCGCTCGCTAATTTCATCGCTGAGTGGACAGAGATCCAAGAGCCTATTGTTGCCACTTGCCCTGAGCATTGGGTGATGAACTTCGACGGCGCCCTTAAGATCAACGGTGCTAGAGTGGGCATTCTGTTCATTATGCTACAAATTAACGCAGCGCCAACTAGTAGCTAGCACTAGTGATACCAAGTGCGAATTTATATTTTTATCACACACGAAAGGCGGAGCAGTAAGTTAGGCAAGACCTAGTGTTCCTAGCAGGCTCAAGGATAATGGTGGTGAGTGTGAACTCGTAGTAATACTACCAGTACCTAAAGCTACTGGGGGAGAGCAGCGATTATCTTTTAGTAACAAAGGGTAATGCTTCACGGGGCAAGTACTTGGCATAGCCCACCTACCAACTAGAAGAGTTAATAGGCAAGGTCTGCCATGAGCCCATGATTTAATATATAGACCTAACATGGTGGAATACAAGAGGATGGACAAGGCTGTCACCACTTTCCTCCTAGCACAATCTATCCAGAGGCCTAGCCGTATCCACAAGAAATCTATAGCCTAAGCACCTCGCTTAATCTATAGGCTTACTACTTCGATCCGAGCTCCGATCCACCTACCACAATCTATCTGGAGGCCTAGCCATATCCTGAAGGTAATCTATAGCCTAAGGACCTTGCTTAATCAATTGGCTTACTACTTCAATCCGAGCTCTGATGAAATAAGATCAAAGTACCCTAACCAGACAGTGGAACCGGTACTAACAAAAGACTGCTAATAATAAGATAACCTATGCTACTAATGCCAAGCAATAATCACCTAAGCTCAATAATGATGAACAATAATGAACAAGTACTTAAGCAAAGCAAAGCAATAATACTAGAATAAAGTACTGAATCTAAAGTACTGAATAAAGTAAATGCTAAATGAAAGAATTACAAAAGAGCTATACCAGACCCAGAAGACTCTTCTGGACATCGAGAGAAGCTCCGCTCTTGCTCTACTTCCACAACTAGACTACTACTCTAAAGTTAAGATAAGCTAGAAAGCTAGGAGAAGCTTGGAGAGCTTGGAATTGAATGGGGCACTTCTCCACTTAGCTCCACACCCCATATTTATAGTGAAGAGTGAGGGGGTACTTGTAGGCAACCAGGAGGTCGGTGGCCACCCCAGGGCCCCGTGCGGTAGCTAGGGGTCGTCAGCCGGCCCTTGGATCAACCACCTCTTCATTCTTTGGTGCTGGTTGGCTCCCAAACGCGGTTGTAGGATTGGCACATGTCAAAATTCAGCAGGTAAGGCGGTTTGTAGGTCGGTTGGAGCCTCCCAAGTGTATGATGGTGGGCCGGTGGATCCATGTCAACTCCTGTTGACACAGAATTTTCGCCCCGTGCTGAGGACACATGCAGCAAGCCGGAAGGGTCCGCTCGATGGAGCAGATCCGCTTAGCTTCAGCGCAGGGGAGGTCGATCTTGCGCGATCCTCCCGAGACGTGCCAGTCAATTTGACCCTACAATTGATAAGGAGAGAAAGTTCATTAGTAATTAAGGGTGGAACTTGCCGGTGTTGCCAGACAGTCCCGAATGTGCGGCCATGAGAGCCGATATGAAAGGAGATCGACTAAATAGTCGATTCCAGTATATTCATGAGAATAAATCAATTAGAGCTCATGGGGTTGTGTAAGAAGAATCAGTTATCACTCAGGATAAATATCATTAATCGAACAAATATTAATCAATGGCAATAAGATGTCAACAATGATCGATTTGTGCTGAGCCAATTATTATAATTAACCGAACCCCTTTTTATATAAAGAAACAATTCAACACCACTTAACCATTTAATAAAGATAAATCTAATGAACATGTTAGATCTCATCTATCATCATGACCAGTGGGGCATGAGGCAGAATCATGCAGGCCATAGAAATAACAATAGACTCGATGACCCTAACTCATTAATAATATCAGTGGGGCATGAGGCAGAATCATGCAGGCCGTAATACAATAATAAGATCAAGGGGCTAACATATCTTTCAACCTATCTTTACTTCAATGGTCTCGTGATGTGAACTGTTCTTGAAAGCGCTCGATATTGGCTAAAACAACCGATTTAGGCATAACGCACAGTTAAAGTCATGCCTTACCAGGAATAGATCTACTATATATCGATCCCCACTCCATGGTGCTAACAGTGGGGTGTGAGGCAGAATCACACATGACCATGATAACGGGCCGTGGAATAGTTCTCTCTAGCCAATAGATCTACTCAAGACGCAACATGCCTTAACCGCACGTTATGCACGATCAAGATTGATGTAAAACAACCGATAAGACATAACTCATCGTTTAAGGTGTAGATTGGATCAGTTTTAGGTTAGCAAATGATGAGTCAAATAAGATATAAGGCTGATCTAAAACAATCTCAGTCGGGCAGAATGATATTGCTGTAATTAGATAAATAATGAAAGCAATAAGCAATATTGGTAACTTAATGAATCTACCAAAGACTGCCATTCTAAGGTAGAGCCGATAACTTGACCTTGATCTAATTCAAGCAGTGGGGTATGAGGTAGAATCACACAAGCCATACTTGAATTAAACAAGAGTCGATAACTAGCTTATACCAGAGCTGCAGTGGGGGTCGACCGGATCGATGCAACCATACGAATAGAGGTATAAACCATGATGGTACTTACAGACAAGCAGTGGAGGTCGACTGGATCGATGCAGCCGTACTCGCTGAAGAACTCGTCGAGATCTACTCTACTCCTACTCCTAAGGGGTGGCCGGAGCCAAAAAAAGTAATTGACTTGTATTTGGATTGATTGATTCCTTTTTACAATAGTCGGGGTTTGGTATTTATACCCTGGGCCCTGTGCATGACTCCTGTCTAAGCACGACTTATTACAATTTTTGACCCTAGAGAAAACATTCCTAATTTAAGATAACTTGGACTCTAATCTTTCCCTTTTTATAGAGTCCGGCATACTTCGTCCTGGCGCCAAACGTAGCCTCTGTTGTTATCTGCTGGCGCTATCTGTGGAAAGCCGATTCCATTTTCTGCATCTGAATTAGCTGGTCCTGATCTGCACGTAATTGATTCCTTGGTGACATGATCTTGGGAGCTTTCGAGTCCCTGTAACATCTTCTTCCAAATTTTGGTGTAAACAACTCCATCTCATCCATTGGTGCAAACCGACTTCGATCAACGCTTGACATTGCTTCTGGAGCGGCTCCCACGGATCGGTGACATGGCCAGGCCACATGGCACACCAGGTGGACACCCTTGTGGGGCCAGCCAGTGTGGCATGTGGGCCCCTAGCCCCACTGCCACGTCCACTTGGTCCCTATGTTCATATTTGTCACCATTTTGCATATTTTTGCTATATTTTTCTGCATACAAATAATTCTACAAGCACTAGTGGAACTAGGTGAATTATAAACAAAATGCAACATTTGTGATGATGTTTTGTCTCACTTTATAATGGTTTTGGTTGGAATGTTGATGGAAAAAACAAGTGTTTGTGACCATCAAACAATGTCTAGGATCTCTACAAGGACATATGTGGTGTCCACAACGTTTCCCCGGTGCAAGGGAATGTCGAGAGTGGGGCACCCTGGCATCACCAACGATTTCACGCGTGAACGACTTTGGCTCAAGCACGGCCATACTTGCCACATTGTGGTCTAGCCTTGCACATTCATGTTCAAGCTCTTCTAAGCATGGCTCCAGTGCACCTGCTATGGCATCGACGTGACCACGGGCCAGGCTAGCATGGTTCTTGGGGCACATAAGTTTTTGCCCAAGAATGGTGTTGACAGCGAGTACGCTATGAGCATTAGCACCCCAAATGAACCATATTCGTCCTGGCCGACACCAATTTCCTAGGCATGCTAATGATTCCATTCGTCGCAGATACGAGGGGCATGTCACTTGTGGTGCTGTCCAAGGAGGTTGTCTACATAGTCCATCAAGGTTGTCTACACTATAAATACTAAATTGGTTTGATAAGTAGACTATATTTTCTGCTTTGGTTGATTTAAGTAGGCCTTGCTTGGTAGGGCTCTTTGAGCTACTCTATCTTCGGCTCTTGCAACTCCAGCGAATCCCTACCAAAATGGCTCCGTAGTGAAGCTCATGAGAGGAGTCATTTTTGAACTACAAGCTCAATCCTTCATTTTGTGGCTCCTCCATCTCCTCTAGTGAAATTGTAAATGCATGTTGCCAAATAGTTTCTTAATGTGGGAATTGAATAATAGAATTGGGATCGGTACGGTGCCTCGACTTCCATGAGAAGTGAATCTACTTTTACATATGGTAAAAGTAGGATTCCATTTGTACACATGCATGCTACCTTCTCATGTGAGAAATAGCTCTACAGTTAGGTAGGAGTACGGATGTAAAAATAACGAGTTGCTATAGCACTTCGAGACTATTCCTCCTAGATCGTGCAAGTTGGGATATCAAATCTCCAACCCTCATTCTACTCAAACTCTGCTACAAAAAAAATGAAAATTGTATAATCATGGTAGGAATGGACAAAGCAATTGAAGCACCTCGGCGGAAACCTATGTTCTATTATTATGCCTCTTAGAAGTTAGAACTCTAATAAGCATATTAGACCAATAAGATTTCTAAAAATGGTAGCGTGTCCTAGAGGAATTGTGTAGAAATTTTAACTTGAGGTTCTAAACATTTTTTGACACTTTATAGGCACATTATTATTAAAAGTGTAGCAAAAAGGAATTCAAGAAGGCAGGGGCATGGCTTACTGAGGATCAATAGACCAAAGATGAAACAAACAGACCATAAATTTAATTTGCTCCAGTTGAAATGTAACAACATCTAAAATGAGAACTTCAAAACTCCTCTGAAATAACAAATCTCATTCAACAGTAACTACCATTCCAAGATGGCTTGACATGACATCCATATCAGAGATTAGAGGTGCTTTTAAGCTTACATATCACCATTGGTCTCTATATGTTTATATTTGATGTCATCAAACATTGTCACGGCAAGATCAATATCAAGAAGAAAACCACAAGATGAATCACATCTGTCCACTGAATGTAATTGGCATAATTGTATTTCTCTTTCATCCAGCTATTTATTGAATAATAAATCAGTGCTATTGTCTCTTTTACTAAAACTGTGATTGTGTAGCATAGGAATGAGTAGCAGACTCATATATATCTAGAATGTTTGGCACCTAGGTTATAAATGAAAAAATGTTGAAATTTTTGAACAAATTAGTATGATTAAGTTCTTACAAAGAATAAATAGGAGTAAGGAATAATTAAGCTCTTGCAACATTCAGTCATCAAATGAAAAGAGGCACTAGTAGTCACTATTGAAACATGTAGTTTGCACTTGAGTAGACACTATGGTTGCATGTTTGTGCACCTCTGTGTGTGGGTGATCCAAAGATTTTTCCTATGAGGTTTCGTTCGATCTAGGTGATTAATAGAACAACATGGGGATGTTTAGGGAAGACAACACAATATATTAATGACATATATGAACAATTACTTAAATGGGTCTTTAAACCTCCTAGATTTATTATATAAATTCATTTAGTATTTGGATATAATTTTAAATTTTCCTATTACTTAGGAGCATGCTGCTTTATGACTGAACATATAAGAGAGATGGTAGTGGAGAGAAAGGGAGAAAGCTAGATGAGTGAGAGACAAGACCCCTCTCCCCTTTTTATATTAGAGAAGTGGGAGGAGAGGTTTTCATTATTTCTCCTAGTGGGGCTTGTATTTACAAAAGAGCCTCTATGGGCTACAAATGGGCCCTAATTATTATCTCACAAGCCTATTGGCTATGTAACTGAGACTTAAACACACTAATGGGTCCCAAACATATAATACACCCCCAATAGTAGCGCCCCAGCTATTCAGTTTTGTTTGGTAACACAAGACCCAATAGCTGAATACAACAAATTGTGGCTATACCACAGGTGGTGCCAGAGCTAACGGCGCCAACTCCAAAAGCAACATTTGTTTTAGAAATGGAGCTTTTTCTATCGGTGTTACATTTACTCCATGCTGGAATCTTAGGTTTGAGAGCCTTGACTTAGTCACGGATCGCTTTGGCAAGTTTAGGCTGGATGTGTGGTGGCATCAAGGAATGTGGAGACCCTGACACATCCACTTTCAGTCATCCTTCTGTGGGTCGATCTAGAAACCCTCACCCGGTAAATATGCCTCGACCTCGGGTTGAGCCTAGGTGATGAGGGGTGCCACCAGATGTCTGCATGCTGGCCAATGCCCAGCACTAGATCACTTCGTGAACCTATCTACCTGCAGAGCACCGATTATGACACATCCTTCCTAGTCTTCCTTACAAGATTAGGAATTAATGACGCGGGGTCTTCAAGCACTTATTGATGCAGAGAATGCATGAGCTTGGTTCACCCGACAAACGCGCTCGTCGAGCTGATTGGATTCGAGGCGGACTCGATCCACCACATCCTCGAGCGACGGCTCAAATGTAAACTCTGAGGACCTCATGAGCTATCACCCGGAGCATGAGTACTTCATGATGGGGGTAGGATGGGGAGTTTACCAACGTTACCCTCGAGGGCATGCCCCCTCACCTAATTCTGGAACAATACCTTGAGGAGATGGCCGCATGACTCAAGGCTGAGCGAACTAGACTCGAGGATGAACTATTAGAGCTTTAACGAGAACACATAGCGCTAGACCACAATGCGGCAAGTCTTGTTGTGCTCGTGCCAAAGTTGTCAGCATGACAATGTTGACGATGCTGGGGCGCCCTGCCCCTGATATTCCCCTACGCAGTGGAAAACTTTGCGGACACCATGTATGTCGTCGTAGAGATCCCGACAAGGTTTAAAATTGTGGGCAACAACAAATAGCGACATCTTGTTTTCAGAAGCTATAAAGCTATTGCACAGCTGTAGCGGAGCTATGGCACATAGCGGTTTTTAAGAAAACCATGAAAACTACAAGTAATTCATTCATAAAAAATTAAGTATCATAAAATTTGGTGAACACATAGATATGTTTGTAAGGCTTTAGGAGTCTAGGAAACATTATTTATTATGGTATTATAGCATGATTTGGGAAACTCAAGTGTTCAGTTTTCAAAAGACCAACTTGCCAGCAAAATATATGTAGATAATAACTAATTTGTCACTCTAAAAGCTAAATCTAAAATAGCAACACTATTTTAAAGCTATAGCTAAGCAATTTGGCGGCGCTAAAGTGCAATATAGCGATCATAGATGACATAGTGGACAAAATAGGAATAACTTAGTGTGATCTCTCTCTAGAAGCTATAGCGGCGCTATAGCCCCCTATTTAAATCCATGGACCCCGGACACACCGGAACAAACCATGAACAAGAAGCTCCAAGATGTCAGGAATCTTCTGTGGTTCACGATCGAGAAGTAGGTCAAAAGAGCTCTCTCTCTCTCTCTCTCTCTCTCTCTCTCTCTATATATATATATATATATATATATATATATATATATATATATATATATATATATATATATATATATATACAGCTAGCTATAAAATAACTTATTATGTGGCCACTTTGAGTTACGATAATTAGTATGCTAATTTATGAGATTACAGTAACTTCTTACTAAGTGATTTACTGTAACATTATCATAAATATCACTGTGAGTTGTAGTAACACGAGTATCGTAAATGCATATTCATGTTATCGTAAATTGGTACAAATATTATCGTAAATCAAGGTGGCTACAGAATAAGTTATTCTATGGCCAGCTGCAGAATAGCCTTACCCATATATAAGAACTACTGTTCTGCAGCTGGTCATAGAATAACTTATTATGTGGTCACTTTGAGTTACGATAGTTACTATGCTAATTTACAAGACTACAGTAACTCCTTACTAAGTGATTTACTATAACATTATCGTAAATATACCGTGAGTTGCAGTAACACAAGTATCGTAAATACATATTCATGTTATCATAAATTGGTACAAACATTATCGTAAATCAAGGTGGCTATAAAATAAGTTATTCTATGATCAGCTTATATATATATATATATATATATATATATGTGCTGGCATGCTGCAAGCATGCAGCACCCTCGGTGGGAGCCAACACACTGCAAGCAGCGCTCCATTGTGCATAGCTCGTGTGGCAGTAGCAGTGAGAGCTCTTGCTGCGATCGCACGCGCCCCCATGTTGTGAAGCTGCAAAAGGAGCGCCAACCGGAGCCCGAACAACGGGGAGCCATGTCCACGCCAAGATGGGGGAAAACCATGACAATAGGAGCACCATCTTGTCAAGGCGCCTAGCCCGATGGGAGTCTCCTATGCGCCGGCGACAATCGGGGGCAGACAAAATATGTTTTTGTTAACGTATTCGTGTTGATTCATGTTATGGCCTGTCTAGCATAGCTTCTTGTGGCACCTGCTCCTTCTACACTAGCAACTATAGTAGCACTATTTATAGAAACCATTTTTTTTCTCTCCTCGCAAAATGAACATGGAGCCAGGAGAAGCAACGATCTGTGGCTCCTTGGGCATTGGTGCTTTGAGCTGGAGCCTGAAGGAGCCTGGCGAAACAAGATCTTAGTCTTCGTCAAGGCTGGTAGGGTAGTGGGATTTTTTTTTTGTTCGTTTTGCTGTTTTGTTTTGTATTTTTACAAAGCTTTGCTTGTAGGACAGCATGCTGCCACACGGCCAGACCTATGTGGCCTCGAGGGTGCAACATGCAGCCCTATGTAGCCAAACCGTGCGCCGCTGGGTCCTGAACCAAACCCTTGTACCGGAGGTTTATTACTACGTAGTACTGGAAATCAAATCGGATCTGTACTCTGAGATATGTATACACGTGGGCCCAATTCCGACTCGAATTTGGAAGAATACCACCTTCTTCGTCATTGTTTATGCATATATATAGATGCAAATGTATTTGTAAATACAGAAATATATACGAATTGAATTTGGAGTATACCACCTCCTTGGTCATTGGATTTGTGAGTCGGCGTCCCTCGTCACCGGGCGACAAGGTCTCCGCTCTCCGCTCTCCGCTCTCCGCTCTCCGGCTTCTTCCTCAGCTCATCCTCTGAGTGAGTCCTCTTCTTTCCGAATTCAATTCCCAGCCATACTCCGTCCGACGAATACTATCTCCGTCTTTCTCACTCAACTTACTGTCGATGGAATTGCTTGCAATATGACCTGGAATTGGCTCCACATAGTAGAAATTGAAAGTGACCTGAGACACTAGATACAGACACTTAACGACATCATTCTTTTTTACTCCAAAAAGACATTCCCTAAATCTGCATTGCAAAATAGCTTGTGTGCTTAATTCTACTCCCCACCTTAAGTTGCTGGAAAATATTATGCTTTTTTTTTTGCTTCGTGGTGAAAAGATCGATTTTTCTTGTTGATGAACGGGACGGATTGTGGGTAGTATTGCCCTTCCCATGTGGTCGATATGTCCTGAGAGCTCTCTAATTCGGCCAGAAAACTAACCCCCCTGACTGCAAGAAACAGCTGCCCTCATTTACTCAGAAACAATCATTGCGCACATACCGTGCATCAGTTGCTTTGTACGACTAAAATTACTGAGAAGTGTTGGCATCTTTTGGTGCTTGGCTGGAAAACCTTTTGTTGCCCCTCAAGATTAATGCTTTATTATCTTTATTGTGTAAAATTGAATGACAAATACTTTCTTGCATTCCATGAACATCGAACAACTGTAACACCCTAAAATTTGAATTTCTAGAAATGGATCTAAAAAGATTTAATTTGAAATTTTCGTGCACATGAAATATAGGAAAATAAAAAATTTCATTAAATTAAAATTCATCATAAGGTAGCAACATGTTTGAGCATACATGCCATTGTATTTGATTTATTTGGTTGAGTGGTTTTGATTGAAAATTCAAAATGGTTAAAATTGCTTTTGCAAATGAAATTAAAAATGGCTTTGAAATAAAAGAAAAGAAAATTAGAAAATGAAAGAATTTAAAAAGTTATTCTCGGAAAACTTACCCAAAATTTGCTCATTTATGTTTGAATTAAAAAGTGTATTCTAAATCATATTTATACTTGATTCGGTTCATAATTTAATTTGTTTTGAATTAAGAAAAGAAAAAGGATTTGGAAAAAAAAAGAAGAAAACCCTCCTCACTCTCTCTGGCCCAAAGGCCATCTTTTTCTTTTTCCCCGCGTGGGCCGAGTTGGCCGCAGCCCACTCTCTCCTCTCTCCCTGGCCTGCTTCTCTTCCTCCCGCGGAGGCCCAGCTCTTTCTCTCCTGCGGCCCAGCTACCCTCTGCTCAGTAGCCCACGCGCAGGCTTGCTTTTCTCCCTCCTTTCCCCGCTTTGACGTCGGCCATCCCCGCGGCCCAGCGTCACCCGCCCCCTCTCTGCTCGTGGGCTGGCCCAGCCCAAAGCTGCCGCGCCGCGTATCCCCTCCCTCTCACTTGCGTCGACAGGTGGGGCCGCCCTGTTAGCTTCATCCCCTCCACCAGCTCGTTACCCGCTTGGACTCTGCCGCCACCTCTTGGAGTCCGTGCTGCACCAGTCCTGCGTCCTTGCCGTGCACGCTACGCCTGGCCGCCCCATATAAGCCGAGCCGCACCGCGCTGCCTCCCTACCCCAACCCTAAAAGTGTCGCAGCCATCGCCCTTGCCCAAGCAAGCTCGCGTCGCCGTCTGCCGTCGACTCGCCAAGCCGCGCGCCGTCTCCGGTGCTTGGAGGCCCCTACTAGTGCCCTAGGTGAGCTCGCCTCAACCTCCTCTTTCACCCCGTGCCTTTCCCGTTGAAAACCATGGCCGTATGCGCTTCCCCATGCGTACCGGCGAGCTTCACGCTGACAGTAATGGCTTCCACCACGCCGGCCTAACTGTTCCGGCCAGCCGCGCCCTCCTTCCCTCCCTGCTCTAATCCCCGCCGTCCAATCTAGATCCTACGGCCGATATGGCTTGATACCCCTTCGCGTGGCTTAATTTCATAAGAGCCCCTCGGTTTCTTCAAAATAGAACCCGCGGTCCATTGCATATTTCTCCGATTATGCTTTCTTCTTTTAAAAGCGTATTTTTCTCGGTTGGTTTCAAAAATACGTTTTCAGTTATTTATAGTTTTGCCATTAGGTTTATTTAGGCTATAACTTTGTCGTTTTAACTCCAATTGGACCCTTTCAAATTGCGTTAGGTTCATATTTACGTTGTCTACGTGTTCATACTACTGTTAAGGATGTTTTCAACTTTTAAAAATTCAAGGTTAGATTTAATCTATTATTTTATTAAAGGAGATCTTGTTTAAATCATATCTTCTACATTTTAGCTCCGAATTGACCCGTTCAAGTTGTGCTAGATTCATTGCAACAAGATCTACACGTTAGTAACAGTGTTTACCATATTACTATTTCTGAAATTGGATGGTTTAAATCATATCTTGATTAATAATTATGCAACTGGATTTTATAAATAAAATATGATTTGTTTTACTTTAGTTTTATAAATCAAATCTGAATTTGACTTAATTCAATTTATAATATTTAAAAGATATCTTATATATATGAATTTATATAGTTAAAATAAATGGAGCCTATAGTTTTCTTTTTCACGTTTGAAGCAAATCTTTCGATAGATGTATCTTTTTCAACGTATCTCCAATTAGAGTGCTTTTCGCGTCTGCATGTTCGTAGCGAGACGTAGATTCATTTTACAAACTTTTCATCTTGATTTTTTGTTTGGTGTACTATTCTAATTTAGTTCTATTATTTGCTTCATGTATAATTGCATGGATGCTTGTGTGGTGCTTTATGATCATGAAGTACGTTGATGAAATAGAAGAAGTTGGTGATCCAGAAGAAGTCTTTTGGAGGTTATAATTCAGTAGAAGAAGGATATGAGTTTGAAGGCAAGTATAGCAAGGTATCTTCCTTGTTGTCCTATATACCTTTAATCATCTAATTCATACTGCATGTGTCTACCTTGACTGCCACTAAAGATTTCCTAGTACTTTGTTACCTTGTACCTTGATACCTATGGGGTATTGCATTGGGTAGTATGATGCTAGTGCTCAACTACAACCATGAACTTGTAACTTGACTAATGGTATATGCAATAAACACTAAAAGATGTTTTTTAGCAACATGGAACAAGGGGGCTAGAGCATTGGGCTGTTTTTATGGTGCTCTAGATTTTCTCCCTAAGGACTTATCTGCAAGTGATCATCCGTGACTTATAGTACAGCTATGAGGGCTACATGGCTCTGGCTTTAGCTTAGTATAAGGACCTTTCCTAGCTTGTTAGTGGTTACCTTTATTAGCGTAAAAATGGCTTGATGAATCAGGTATAGGACAACCTCTACTCTTATGTGTATAGGCTGCGTGTCATTGTGCCATTCGACAGGGGGTTCCTATATCTGTTTGCCAAGTGAATCTAATGGCCCTAACTTGTTAGACGAACCTTTGAAAGGCTTCATAGTGAACCCTGCCGACCTTCCTTTGTAGTGGGCCAAGAGGCTAATCACCTCGGGCGAAAGGGTAAATCATGACTCACAGTGAAAGTGTACAACCTCTGCAGAGTGTAAAACTCGTATATCAACCGTGCTCACTGGTTACGAGTGGACTTGGAACCCTCACGGAATAGATGATGAACACTGATGATATTGATGCTAAAAATGCTCATTAATGATTATTGTTTATGCTATTCATTATTCATGTTTACCTGATCATGTGTTTATATGGGCTTGTGAATAAACTTGTTGCTACTCCTATGCTAAAATTGTGACTATTAAAAGCTAGTCGCAGTTAAACCAGTGTCAGCCTTTTGAGCGTCATGAACCCCATGTTATATTTGTTAAGTACGACATGTACTTACGCTTTCTTTATTTTTTTCAATGCTTTGGAAAAATCCTAGATGGGTACCAGATTGCTAGAGTTTGGAGGAATTAGGCTTGTGATCAACCAGTCAGTTGTCCCTATGGAGTTGGAGTCTTCATCCGAAGATCGAAGTTGTATTTCCGCTGTTTGCTATCTAAGGTTATATTCTCTATACTAAATATGTTATATATTAAGCACTATTGATATTACCTTTATTTGTAGCTATATGTGAGATTTGAGTTTCTGGGCTCATATATGGTGTGTATCTGGTTTTGTCCTTAAAACCGGGTGCTACGACAACGTAGTACATTGCTGCTACAAACCTAACCAAGTTTGTTGATTCCAACATTCATAGTCATCCTGGAGCTGATGGTGGAATACTGTTCAACGAAGTGTTCTCTATTCAGACCGCCCAAGGCATTTCTCGACCAAGAAGACTAGCAAGGTAAGTGCAAGTGGTTGCTGTTTTTTAACTTTATTAATAAGGTTTTATTAAGTTACATGCACCGACCAACTCAACCCAAAAGCTTAAACTGATAGAGAGAGGTGGGCAATTCACTTATATTTCAACACTCCCCCTCACGTGGAGGCTCCCTCAGGCCTCAGACGTGAAATAGGAGCGAGCAACAATTATTTTATTTAACTGCGCTAACTAGGATTCGAACTCGAGACCTCTGGCTCTGATATCATATTAGGTTTCATGCACCAACCAAGTGAACCCAAAGCTTAATATGTTTGATACCTGGCTTGTGTTCGACAAACTGAATATGTTTGATACCTGGCTTGTGTTTGTTCTCATAGCAAATTTATATACTTATTTCTTCTCTCTGTTCTTTGCATTGATGATCTTTCCTATAATATGTTTTTTTATCAGGGCTGAGGCTAGCGTGGTGAGAAGCAGTGAGCTTCATAGTCCGGTTATGGATTTGCCAATATTTGAAGCGCTGTCTTTTAGTGACTGTTCACTTTCCACCCCAGAAACAGCTGAAATGACTAATGTTCATTATGCACCTTGCTCCGAGTGAGTTCTTTTCTTATGCTCCACTTTTTAACTTCAGTTACCCTCGGCCATATGCAATCTGATGGGACCCACACCATTCAACATCTAAATCTACTAAGGAGAAGTGCCGAATTTGTTGCAGTAGCACTTTAAGTTGGTGCCACATGGTATAAATTGTAAAGTGAGCAGAGATGGCACACACAGCTCTATATATTCATTACCCTTTTTGCTAAAAAAATATCCCTCTAAGCTCTGAACAAAACTGATTTTGTGCTTAGTTCCCCTTCTCAAGTTATAATGTTGGAAAATACTCTGTTATTTTTTGCTCCCAGAAACATTGGCTTTTTCATTGACAAGCCATGTGAATAATGCATGAAGTTGCTGTATGGTTGCGCCATTTATAATTGCTTTCTGTTATGAGAATCATTTCAAACTATCTAATTAAATTAGCAATTTGCTTCGGATGCCAACAAACAAACATGTATTGTGCTACCAGTGGTTTGTACAACCAAAAATTGCATATCATAGGAAAATTTTGGAATTTCATTTGTTTTTTGCTCCCCAAAAGATTCCCTTTTTATATTGGTGGGATATAGTGGATATTGCTTGCCTGTTTAAAAAATGTGTTTTTGTTTAACAGAAACATTTCAATCTTCCTAGTTATATTTTTTTTACTGCTTTATTTTGTCAGCAGCAATCCATTAAACACATTATGGTTAAGAGGTCATCGATCACTTGTTCTGTGAACCAATCCAACTTGCATGCTAGGACAAACACCATGTGTATCTATCCAGAGAACAAAGAATGATCAAGAAATGAACAATCTTGTCCTATACGTATCAGTTACAAGCTAGGCTGACTTTTCATACCCTTCTAGCATTTCACAATTAAATCACAGCTACAGAAAACAAAAAGTTCTTTGTAGGGACATAAATATAGGCGAGGCTCTTTGAGGGATCCATGTACATTTGGTGTTTACTAGCTTCAAGGGCTAGGAAATTGCATTGAACTGCTGTCCAGTGAGCATATTTCGACCCTAGCTGTATAGATGTATTGTGTAATCTGAAGTCATAAGGGCTTCTCTGTTTTTTTTTCTCTCGAACTGTGGAAGAGAACTGCGTGTCATTTCCTTAAGTATAGAAAAAGAAAAAAAAACCAAAGGAGAAGCAAACCCAACTCCCTTAGGCCACCTAGTACAAGACTAAGAGGACCACTCGCTGCAAAGAAAAAAATCACGACCAAAAAACCCATCCGCGGCATAAGCAGCCAGTGGCCGTGACCTACAAAGGAGCTGCTGTAATGACTTAGCACCAGCCCAACACCAGGGCTTCTCTGTTTTATTTGTTATCCTTGCAATTTTGGAATGTTTGGCCTGGAAACTTTTTGCTGCCCCTTCAAATTCATTATCTTTTAACATGTATAAAAGATTCCAATAAATATAGTTCGTTTCCTTTCTTATCAATGGAACAAGATTGTAGATTGCTATACTAGTCAATGTACTTACATGTGCTGATTCAAAATTTGTAGTCATCCTGTAACTCAAGGGGCTGGAACTGGAACCCGTGTTGGGCAGAGTGTTCTCTATTCAGACCAGCCTAGACAGCCTTGCTGTTTACCTTTATATATAGATACATGTTTATTGTCTGACTTGTGTTTACATGTGTAGCAAATTCATAATACCTTCTTCTCGATATTCTTTCTAATGATTTTTATTCCTTTGTAAATGTTATTTTTTCAGGCAAGAGGGGCATACCAGTGTTGGTGAACAGCAGTGAGGTTGATAGGGAAGTTATAGAAGAGGCAGTGTCATTAAGTGACACCCCCACTTCTGACCGCTAAAACAGAAACAGATGAAGAGTCTACTGATGATGACTGTGCATCGCAAGTATATTTTGCTCTTTGTTTATCTACGCTAAAATTTAATGATTTCTGTCTCTACATAACGGCAAGAATCCTCAAAAACGAAAGTTAACTGTAGATATATGAGTTTAGTAACGTAGAAAGACAACAAGAAGTATTTTATGTGACAACAAATTACAATAATTTGGTATGAAATTGTCTTGCTTTAATGCATTATACAAAGAATGAACAAGGAGCACATACATTGGTAACTCTATCTAAGCGTCTTCTCACCTGTGCAGGTTTCCTACTACTGGACAGACCGAGATCTTTGTTAACCAACCAAAAGGTCTATCACTATCTATGGTGCTGTCTACGCCCCTTTTTATACTGTACCAAGTGTCAAGGAGGAAGGCCCCAAGCTATATTCAGATGTGGAGTATGTACATCATCACTATTTTCTATCCATACTTGCATTTTTGTGTTTTATATATAAGCCTGAAATACACTGGAAATAGTAAGAAGCCTTGTTGAGGCGCTAAAATTAAAGCACACACACGGACGGACCAAAACAACATAAGCAAGTAAGCAACACAGTAACATGTGAGTAGCTAGCACCACACGATGTTAATACACTATTAATTACTCTGTCATCATTCTAAGCTATGGACATGATGGTATTTTGAAGATGCTAATTCGGATAGAAACCTGTAATATGCAAAAAAAAAAAACAATTATTTTATTTTCCTAACACTTCTAGCACGTGCATGGTCAGGTTCATAGTGGAGTACTTATGAGGGTGAGTAAGCAGTATAAGTGACCATGACGGTGAAAACCTTTTGTGTTCATTTGTTGTATTCATGCTTTCATTTGTTGTGTAGAAATGAATTCATTTGCTCAATATCACCAGTCAGCAAAAGTTCAGTTTGCATTCATTGACCTTTCGTCTACAGCTGAGATTTGAAATTTGATATGTTGGTTGCTTTTAACAATATTACCATGCATTTCTTCAGCCCAAAGGATGTGCAGCGTATGGTTAAGGAATACTTAGATGCACGTCCTTGTATGAACCTCTGCGCAACTTCTTATAAAATTCTGGCTGTTGAGTATTACAATCTGTTGGTGTAAATAGTAGATTGTAAGAGGACTTTTATGTAAGAATGAGAAGAAATGAATAGAGAGGGGGTGTGTGTTGGGGACACACCAGTGTGACTTTCCCCCAAATTACAATATGGTATCGAGACCTCAGGTTAGGGTTACCTCAACCTGCGGCGGCAGCGCACAGGTGTGAGCGCGGAGCGGTGTGGCGACCGGCGTGGTCCTGTGGAGCAGTGGCCGGCACGGTCGCGTGCCGTGGCGGACGGTATAGTCAAGAGGCACGAGGCGAGCGCGGCTCGGTCGGTGTGGGCCAGCCGTGGTACGAGTGGCCGGCGCAGGCGAGTGGTGTGGCGGCCGGCGTAGGTGGGTGATGTGTGGCTGCATGCGAGCGCCAACTGGCGGCAAGGCACAGAGGAAGTCGTGGGCGCTGGCAGAGTAATGCGTGCGCGCGTACGGATGTGTGTAGAGGAGGAAGTTGGCTGCTGCCTGGCGTGCGGCTGCTGGGAAGGAGCAGAGGAGGAACTATGAGTGAGTGGCTGGAAAAGATTTATTCCTATCTTGTGTTGGTTACTCCTACTTTGGTGTTTGGGAAGAATTGAAGGCTGCTTGTGAGTGTGCTATGCTGATTTGGTTGCTAGTGCTTGGGGAGAGTCTGATCCAGAAGGGAGATGGATCCGGAGGAAGCAAAGAAGAAAGCAGAAGAGGATGCGAATAAGGCATCAGCTCAGAGCAGTGGCAAGAGTGGATGTGATCCACTAGTTAGCAAGAGTGAGATGAAAATGAGATGAGGTCTATGATTCAGGAACTCTTGGAGATGGGTATGATTGGCCCTAGGGTGGCGCCTGAGCTGAAGTTGGAACTCATACCAAATGATGTGAAGTTAGAGGGAAGCAAGAATTATCTGAGTTGGTCCAGAAGAGTGAAAGTGCTCCTAGGAGGAAATGGGGTAGAGCACTATCTAGCAGAGGATTGTGTTGAGCCAGCTAACAAGCTTAGCCCTGAGTGGAGAGTTTGGCATAGAACAAACTCTACCATAGTGGCGTGGTTATTGGCATCCATGTCACCGTCTATTAGTAAAATGGTGGAAGCAATGCACACTGCAACACAGATATGGAAAACCCTGAGTAACACGTATTATATGCGAGGAAATGTGATGGTGATGATGAAAATTCAGAACAAGGCCGATGCAGTGAAACAAGCAGGGTGGCCAGTGGAGCAATATGCTAGTGAGTTGCAGTACTTGTGGGGGGAGTTGGATCACTATGCTCCACTTCATATGAGAGATACATAGGATGCCCAAGATGTCCAGAAGTGGGTAGAGGATAGGAGGGTCAACGTGAGTTTAAAGTACCCCCCAAGGTATTTGGTTGTGTTTGCTCTGTTAGGGACCACATACCTTTGGTACGAAAATTGGATCCTTAGGTGGTGAATTATGTTTTCACTGGATATTCTTCAACACAAAAGGGATACAAGTGTTGGGACCCTATTGGAAAGAAATTGTTTGTGAGTATGGATGTGACATTTCATGAGTTTGAACCATACTACACAAAACCATGGGATCTTGATCCGTTCTTGGAGGAATTCTCTTTAGTCGCTGAGAGTGACAGTAGAGAGGGGAGAATGGTTGTCTGCAGAATGATGGGGCAGCTTAAGAAGGGGTGATTGTTGGGGCTATCCTGTGCCCAATAGATGTGCCTGTGGCTCAGGAGGTCGTGGATCAGGATACTACTGTGGATATGAGGAGTGATGTCCATGGGAATGGAGAGGTGATTGTTGATGGAAATGAGGAGGACATTGTTGAAGGGAGTGAAGAGGTGATTGTTGGGACAATCCCTTGTTCTACAAATGAAATGGGGACACAGTTGCCAAAGAGCCAATAGTGTATCAAAGGAGTCAGTTTAAAAGTCAGGGGAAGCAACTCTGTTCACCATAGCCACAATAGTCTATCTCGCCAGTCCCAAACCTCTCCTCGGATCTCTCTCCATCGAGCTCCTCGACCAAATCCAGGTCAAGTGGTAATGTTTTTCCTACCCCTGAACATGTAGAGTTACCTCTTGCACAACGTAGAGATACTAGACCCAATTTTGGAAAACCTCCTGTTCGTTGTGGCTTTGAGCACTCTAGTACATATCATGATATTGCCAATTTCCTCTCATATTCTCGTCTTTCACCTGCATATAGAGCATTTGTCGCATCTTTACAAATAGTGCCTATTCCAAAAGATTGGAGGTGTGCAAAACAACATCCTAGGTGGAATGAAGCAATGAAAGAGGAGATGTATGCCCTTTAGGAAAATAAGACATGGGGACTGGTCCAACTTCCAAAGGGAAAGAAGGCAGTGGGCTATAAGTGGGTCTTCACTGTGAAGCAGAACCCAAAAGGAGAGGTGGATAGATACAAAGCAAGATTGGTTGCAAAAGGGTATAGTCAAACATTTGGGATTGATTATGATGAGACCTTTGCTCCCGTGGCAAAAATGGGTATTGTTAGGACCTTGATCGCTTGTGCAGTCAATTTTGGTTGGCCTCTTCATCAATTAGATGTGAAGAATGCATTTCTTTGTGGTGACCTATAGGAGGAGGTATATATGGAAATCCCACCAGGGTTTGCAAATAGTCAGACTGTGGGAAAGGTGTGCAGACTTAGGAAGTCACTGTATGGGCTAAAGTAGTCACCCCGGGCGTGGTTTGATAGGTTTAGGCGAGCAGTTTGTGATATGGGATAAACTCAATGCCATGGTGATCATATAGTCTTCTATAATCATAGGGGGACATTTATCACCATTATGGCAGTATATGTGGATGACATAGTGATTACGGGAGATGAGGAGGAGGAAATCAAATGTTTGAAGGAGAATCTAGGAAGAGCCTTTGAGGTAAAAGATCTAGGACCACTTCGGTATTTCCTTGGGGTTGAGATTGCTAGGTCGCCTAAGGGGATTGTTCTCTCTCAAAGGAAATATGTCCTTGATCTGTTGGCAGAAACTAGAATGTTTGGATGTTGGCCATGTAGTACTCCCATTGCCAAAAATCATCAGACCAATGCCCAGTCTGGAGATCTAGTTAATAGAGAAGCCTACCAAATATTGGTCAGGAGATTGATATAAATATGTCATACAAGGCCTGATATTTCCTATGCAGTAAGTGTGCTAAGCAAGTATATGCATGATCCCAGAACAGGACATATGGAGGTGGTCTACAGAATTTTGAGGTACCTGAAGGGAACCCCTGGGAGAGGGTTATGGTTCAGGAAGAGTGGGCACCTAAATTTGGAGGGATATTGTGATGCGGATTGGGCAAGTAGCAGGGACGATAGGAGGTCTACCTCTGGTTATTATGTGTTTGTGGGAGGAACCTTGTCTCATGGCAAAGCAAGAAGCAAGTGGTTGTGGCTCGGTCCACTGCAGAGGCCGAATATAGGGCAATAGCATTGAGCCTGTGTGAGATGTTGTGGTTAAAAGGCTTGTTGAAAGAGCTGCATCTATTAAGGAATGAGACTATGATGCTTCATTGTGATAACATTACTGCAATCAATATTGCAAACAATCTGGTTCAGTTTGACCGCACTAAGCATGTGGAAATAGATAGGTTCTTCATCAAGGAGAACCTTGATAGTGAGATCCTAAGGCTAGGGTATGTAAAATCACATAGTCAACTAGTCGATTGTTTCACAAAGGGTCTAGGACCTAGTGAGAATGAGTTGAGTTGTAACATGATGGGCATGTTAGATATCTTTTGCCCATCTTGAGGGGGAGTGTTGGTGTAAATAGTAGATTGTAAGAGGACTTTTATGTAAGAATGAGAAGAAATGAATAGAGGGGGTGTGTGCTGGGGACACACCAGTGTGAGTTCCCCCAAATTACAATACAATCTAAAACAAGACTAGTTTTACACAACTTACACATTGGACATCTTATATGTGCTGGCTTCTACTTGTTGTGTCTCTATTGTCCATGTTGGTGAAGGCTAGGTTTAATATATAAGAATTAAAGTATGTATCAACTTGATTATTATTGCAGTCTGAGGTGAACAAGAAGATAAGAAAGGCTTTCTGCCCTGCAGGAATAGTTGCTGGAAATCCATGTTTGGAGTACATCAAATGTATCGTTTTCCCTTGGCTCCAAAGGTTTGATGTGCTTCAAACAGAAGCTAATGGTGGCAACAAGTAAGATTCTAATAAAACTGCTAGTTTTTCTGTTTCACGTAGATAATAAATGAGGTCACACAAAATGTGCAAATTAAATGTTTGTTCAACTGTAGCACCTGGTTTTAAGAATAAAACCAGATACACACCATATATAAGCCCAGGAAGTCAAATCTCACATATAGCTACAAATAAGGATAATATCAAAAGACAATGCTTAAATACATAGCGTATTAGTATAAAGATTGTAACCTCAGAGTATAGACAGTGAAAAGACAACTCCGATCTTCAGGCGAAGACTCCAATACCACAAGGACAACTGACTGGTTGATCACAAGCCTAATTTCTCCAAACTCTAGCAATCTGGTACCCATCCGGGATTTTTATCCAAATAATTGAAAAGTAAAGCAAGAGTAAGTACATGTCGTACTCAACAAATATAACATGGGGTTCATCAGGCGCAAAAGGCTAACACTGGTTTAACTGCGATTACCTTTTTCAATAGTATCATTAGTGTTCATCATCTATTCCGTAACGGTTCCAAGGCCGCTCGTGATCGTGAGCACGACTGATATACCAGTTTTACAATCTGCAGAGGTTGTACACTATGAAGCGTTTCAGCCTCTTGACCCACTACCAAGGAAGGTCGGCAGGGTTCACTATGAAGCGTTTCAAAGGTTCGTCTAACAAGTTAGGGCCATTAGATTCACTCGGCAAACAGATATAGGATTCCCTTATCGAATGGCACAATGACACGCAACCTATACACACAAGAGTAGATGTTGTCCTATACCTAATTCATCAAGCCATTCTTACGCCAATAAAGGTAACCACCAAAAAGTTAGAAAAGGTCCTTATACTAAGCTAAAGCCAGAGCCATGTAGCCCTCATATTTGTACTGTAAGTCCCGGATAATCACTTACAGTTAAGTCCTTAGGGAGAGGAATCTAGAGCACCATAAAAACAGCCCAATGCTCTAGCCCCCTTGTTCCATGTTGCTAAAAAGCATCTTTTAGTGTTTATTGCATATACCATTAGTCAAGTTACAAGATCATGGTTGTAGTTGAGCACTAGCATCATACTACCCAATGCAATACCCATAGGTATCAAGGTACAAGGTAACAAAGTACTAGGAAATCCTTAGTGGCAGTCAAGGTAGACACATGCAGTATGATAAGTGATTAGTGGTGTATAGGACAACAAAGAAGATCCCATGCTATACTTGCCTTAAACTTAGATCCTTCTTCAAGTCCAAAACTTCAAAGATCTGCTTCTTGATTCACCACGTATAACTCACTGACCGGACAAGATCATAAAGCACCACACAAGCATCCATGCAATCATACATGAAGCAAACAATAGATCTAAATTAGAACAATACACCAATCATAGAAAAATAATTAAAAGAGATTGAAACACGATTCTATGCATCGCTACGAACACACAGACGCGAAGAGCACGCTAATCGGAGCTACGAATGAAAAGATACAACTACCGAGAGATATACTCATAAAACTATTAGCTTCATGTGTTTTATAGAAATTAAGTCACAATTAAGTTTGAATTATAATACTAAAGTAAAACAAATCATATTTTATTTATAAAACCTAGTTGCATAATTATTAATCAAGATATGATTTAAACCATGGAATTCTAGAAATAGTGACATGGTAACCACTGTTAGTAACGCGTAGATCTTGTTGCTATGAATCTAACGCAACTTGAATGGACTAAAACGGAGTTAAAACGTAGAAGATATGAAATAAACAAAATTTCCTTTAATAAAATAATAGATTAAATCTAATCATGAATTTTAAAAGTTGAAAAGCTACTTAACATTATTATGAACATGTAGGTTATGAAATTATGAACCTAACGCAATTTGAACGGATCAAATCAGAGTTAAAACGGAGAAGTTATGGCTAAAACAAAATCAGTGGCAAATCTGTAAATAAGTGAAAACGTATTTTTGATGTCAACTAAACGAAATACGCTTTTAAAAGAAGAAAGCGTAAGCTGTGAAATACGCAATGGACCGTGGGTTCTAATTGGAAGAAACTGAGGGGCTCTTTAATAAAAATACCAGTGAAAGGGTATCTTCTAATCTAGGCCACAGATATGAAAACTAACGGCTAAAATTGATTGGGAGGGGGAGGGGTGAGCGGCGCTGTAGCTGACGGCGGCGCCATTGCTGGAAGACAGAGGAGGTCGCTGGTGTTCTTGAATAGGAGCATACGAGACACTATCGCATGAAGCAAGGGCACTGGAAGATAGATAAGAGCACTGGAAGCTCGATTCTATGATATATTGCATCTATTGGCGAACGAAGATAGCGAGCGATGACCTATGGCGGCGGCGGAGCAGCTAGGGCGTGGGGAGACAAATTCAGCTTGAGAGAGAGGGAGAAAAAGGGGTTGTTCGTGCTCGCAACTTCAACGTGAATCTCAGGAACAAGCTTACCGTGACGGAGGGGCGTCCAATCGGCTCGGTGATGTCGGCTCCTCCCGATGGGGTCCAGGCAGCGGCGCTGAGGTTCCTGGTGGCGCGGTTGGTGCTCCTAGGCCTTGGTGGGGGATGAAAGGGGCACGGAGGATTGTTATTTGTGGTACGGCCTGGCGTAGCTTGCACGGCAGGGGAGGAATCGGGAGCGGCGCGGACACGGAGTCCATGGCAGCAGCAGTAGAGTCTGGCTCAATGTTGGATCGAGGTAGGAGGCGGAGCTGACGGGGCAGGCTCGGGGTGGCAGCGGGGCAATCGGAAAAGGAGAGGCGCGAGTGCGCCTGCTGGCGGACCGCGACTGTTGGCCCAAGAGAAAGCGGCGTCCGAGGAGGATGAGCTGGGTCTGCGGAGATGGGCCGACATGAGAAACATGCCACGCGGCGCTGTGGAGTGGCGAGCGACGCTGGGCCGTTGCGCTGGCGTGGGCTGAAGCGACGATGAGGCGCTGGGCTACGGGAATGAGGGGAAAGAGTGAACTGGGCCTGCGCGGGAGGAAGAGAAAAAGATGGCCTTCGGGCCCGAGAGAGGGAGGAGAGTTTTTTTTCCCATTTTCCATTCTTTTTTCCTATTTCATTTTCAAAACCAAATTCAAATATGAACCAAATGCAACTTCAAATACAGTTTTGAATATTCTTTTAGATTCTAATAAAAGTGAGCAAATTTTAGTAAGTTTTCAAAAATAATTTTTACAACTTTTTAAATTCTTTTATTTTCAAATTTTCTTTTCTTTTACTTCAAAGCCATTTTCATTTACAAAAGTAATTTTAACTATTTTAAATTTTCAATCAAAACCACTCAACCAAATACATCAAATGCAAGGGCATGTCTGCACAAACATGTTGCTAAACCTTATGATGAACTTTAATTTAATGAAAAATTTTATTTTCCTATATTTTATGAACATAAAATTCAAAAATGAATCATTTTATACCTATTTTCAAAAGAGGCAAATTTTAGGGTGTTACAATTCTACCCCCCTTAAGATGAATCTCGTCCTCGAGATTCGGAAGACGTCGACTAGGAGATAGAGATACTCCGTCTTTGGATTCTTCTTTACTTCCTCGTGTAATTCCATCATCTTGATAGGGATCCCACTTTACTTTGCAAACCTGTTAACCGTTCTCCAAGTATCTTGCCAAACTGATTCCAAGATTCTGACAAATACTTCAACAATACTCTGGTAACCCCAATCACTAGGCCACCTTTCCTATAATACCAATTTCTTTCTTAAAATATCCACCTTCTAATGAAGCCTGATGAATCTCTTTGTCAGAATGAAATTCTACTACCAATCTTCAAAACATTAAGGATTCCGGTCAAGTTGCTCGAACTTGGAATATAATTCTTAATCCTTGGTGTCACCCGAACCTTATTAGCATGACTCTCCGTTGCTAAGGGCATCGATCGCGACTTTTACTTCTCCAGGTGTTAGCACTTTTCCATGTTATAATCAATCTCATTCCAATGAGGATATCACAAGCTCAAGACCAACTTAGTGAAGATGTCCTGTAGATTCTTGTGATCCTCCTAGATGTCACTTTTACTCCAAGAAGATATTACTTCCATGCTCCACAATGGGTAACTCCAGATAACATGTTAGGTAGTTTAACTCACGCTTCCTTAGTTGACTTAATGAACTAACCACTACTTTTCTTCGCGTATAAGGACACATTCCACACCTTGACAGTGTGCATCCTAGTGGATATAAAGCACTTGTCCAGATCTAGCAAAGCTAATACATAGGTTTTACTTCAACCTCTTCTTGGACTCCTTCAAACATTTACCTAAGGTCTTTTGATCCAAACTAACTTAAAACCTCTTCCAGTAGCATTATCAATATCTTGATGATCTTGGTTAAACCTCCCTTGAACCTTTAATCAAACTTCATTGAAACTCTAAGTTTCTCTCACATCTTTGGGTACCACCACGCTTCTGTTGCGCAAACTAGAACGTCGGACACTTCATCTTGTAAAATCTTCAACATGGCTACCCCCCTTAAGAAAAGATCAACAGGGTAGCTTGCACCTTCTTCAAGATGGATTAATTAGCATAAGGACATCCTGACATCGCAAAGAAACTCTCGTGTAGGGGCAAGAACAAGAAAACTAAAGTTCCTCGCGAGCAAAAAAACAATAGTGCAGTAAAACAGCTGTAACTCTCATTTTGTTAATCCAATGAAGCTATAGCTTCTACTGTTGGAAAGCTTCAAAAATTACCTACAACTTCTTTATAGAACATTTTTCCAAATTCTGCAGTTCACTTGGTCAAAAATAGTGCACAAGAGAAACTATTCCAGGTTCCAAACAGCACAAATGCATCGCCTTGTGATTTTCGTATCTCCACAACTAAAATAGCTATCATGGTGATTCTTACGCTCAGGGAAATATATTGAAGTCTACTATTGTCTAGAATTTTCTCCTGATTTTTAGTCATCTAAGATTAGAGATATAAGCTGAAGAGTGCAGACTGCTCCGAAAAGATAGGATAGGGAAAACAGAACAAAACCATAACCCAATTATTTATTTCACTAATCCTTATACCTTAGGCCTATAAGCTGAATGAAACTGTGGGAACACCCAACAAGATAATTGCAATCATTACAAAAATTCAAAACAATCATAAGCATAATGATAATTCAACAAGAAATAAAGATGCACAATTGAATCACTGACTCAACTTGTGATACTATCGTTTTTATTACATAAAGGGCACCAACTCCTATTCCTTAAATACGGTGTGGTCACATGAGCCTCTAGGGTAGCATCTCTTGCATGGGAGTGAGAGCGACACATCATCCATTTCATCATGGGCTTCCTTCGTGTTGCGTGTCACTTATCACTTGCTGGTGGTAATCCGGTAGTGATCTGACTCTGGCTACTTTCATGGTGTAATTGTTGATTCTTCCATAGGCAAAATTTAGCATAATGTCCTTCTTGTTGACAATGATAACACATGATCTTAGCTGTATCTTTTGTGGTGTAAAATTCCATAGAATTGTTGCTAGGTGTGTTGCCAACTTGCTGACTCTGAAGGTTCATCTTTGTTAGACTTGACCGCTTTTTAGCTCGTTTGATCTTTCGGGGTTGAAACTCCTTATAGGTGATCGTCCACCCATCTATGCATACCTCCGGTGGAAAGAGTGGAGTAATCTTAGCTTGAGAAACTTCTGACTCTTTAGAGTCTGAGTTTATCTAACTATTGGTTAGAGCTAGATGTGGCAACATAGTAGAACTCGAATATTGATTGCTTCCCAATTCTAGCTCTGATGAGACTGCCCTTCTCTTCTTATCCACATTAGCTTCACAACTCGGGTTCACCTTGACTTCCCTCTTATTAGACTTGTTTTGAAGATAGGGAAAACCATAATGCTTGCAACATTGACATTGATACTGAACTCCGATCATATTACTATGAACACCTTCATTGAACTTCATCTTCTTCCAAGCTTCTGCTACTTGTCTCTTCACTGGTCCCTTGGGTATGTGGGTTTGACCCTATGGCAAGCACTGTTGAGAACTCCCATGTTGAGTCATTTGTTCTAGTAGTTGTTGTAGCATAGCTATAAGCTTCTCCTTGTCGAATGCGCTTACGGACAACGTAGCTTGGTCCTCCTGACCTTTGATGCTGGTGGTCTCCTCATTATGACCCATCTATATAGACGAAGAGAGAAGGTTCAGAATAGAGGTAAGGTTTTCATAACAGAATAGAGGCCAAAGTGAGCATAACTTTTAGAAAATAACAAGGTTGGAGGGTAAACAAGAAGTAAGCAAAGATAAAAGCATGCTAAAACATATAGTTCTATCTAGGCTTACGTCCTATAGTCAGCATTTCTCTAATACCACTTTGTAGCACCCAATTTTAAGAACAAAACCAGATACACACCATATGTGAGCCTAGGAAGTCAAATCTCACATATAGCTACAAAGAAGGGTAATATCAAAAGATAAAGCTTAAATACATAGCGTATTAGTATAAAGATAATAACCTCAGAGTATAGATAGCAAAAAGACAACTCTGATATTTAGGTGAAGACTCCAATACCAAAGGGACAACTGACTGGTTGATCACAAGTCTAATTCCTCCAAACTCTAGCAATCTGGTACCCATCCGGGATTTTTATCCAAATAATTGAAAAGTAAAGCAAGCATAAGTACATGTCGTACTCAACAAATATAACATGGGGTTCATGAGGCTTAAAAGGCTGACACTGGTTTAACTGCGATTAGCTTTTAATGAGTCATCTTTTAGCAATTGGGTGGCAACAAGTTTATCAAAAGCCCATAAACACATGATCAGGTAAACATGAATAATGAATAGCATAAACAGTAATCATTAATGTGCATCTTTTTTATCAGTATCATTAGTGTTCATCATCTATTCCGTAAGGGTTTTGAGGCCACTCGTGACCATGAGCATGGCTGATATACAGTTTTATACTCTACAAGGGTTGTACACTTTCACTATGAGTCATTGTGGGGGTATTAACCCCTATACCCTTACGGCTAGGCTTGGGCCGGCCCAGATCAGTGGGTTCGGTCCACCAAAAGACGACGCGCGGCCCGGCCAACCTGTTCGGAGTCCTACGTAAGGAGTCAAAACAGATTTGGCGACCAAGCAAGATCCTGGTCGGTTAGAATAGGAATCCTTATCCGGCCATGTATGGCAATTGTAACTGGCTAGGATTAGTTTCTAGATCTGTAACCCTGCCTTCCGGACTATATAAGGCGGGCAGGGGACCCCTCTAAAAAACATCTCTCATTGACATACAGCAATACAATCAGACGCAGGACGTAGGTATTAGGCCTTCTTGGCGGCCGAACCTGGATAAAACCTCATGTCTGTCTTGCGTCACCGTCTTGTTTGTGGCTTGCGCATCTGTCTGCCGACAATCTACTACATTGGGCATACCCCTAGGTAGACTGCCGACCATATTTCATCGACAGTGGCGCGCCAGGTATGGGGTGTGCGTACTGCTCTCCAAGCAAACAAGATGGTCATCATCTCTGGCTCCATGGCTACGCCAAATGGCCTCACGTTCACTATTGGCCAGATCACCTGGACCACCGGCTCCGATGACTTCATCGCCATAACCCCGGAGGAGGCGCGGATTAAGTCTGCGCCGACCACTGCTTTGCCTGCATCGGCTACGGCTCCGACCACGATGGGTACGGCTCCGACCACGATGGATCTAGCTCCAACCACGGTACATCTAGCTCCGACCATGCCTACATCATCTTTAGCCACACCGACAACTCGTCATCCGCTTCCTCGCTACAAAGGGAAGCAGATCGACAACACCGACCTGCTCGACTCCATCGATTGGGTCAGCACCAAACTCGCTGAAACCCTAGCTCTGGTAAGTACGATTCAAAGTCAACCTAATGAGTAGGTAACCGCTCCCCACAACAGATCTATCCGACCAGCTCGGACCAGTCGTCCTGCACGACTTGGTACAGATCTCGTGGTCATATCTACTCCTGAAGGGCGCTCTGCTCATCGCCGGCTAGCCTCCGCGACGGGTCTTTGGCTCTCCGAGTACGAAGCCTCGATGGAGAACCACCAGGTCCAGCCCTACGGCCTGCGAAACGCTGCCTCCAGCTACGCGTATAACCTACAACGTCGCTTGGATCTGTGTTTTATGCACCGACCTCGGCCGAAGCCACGCAACTTCGTCAACATGATCCGGATTGAAGATTATCAAGAAGGATCTGTCCATACAGTCCAAGAGGGCGACTCCAGCTCCTCGTCTGGCATCGCATCTAATGCATCTGTCCACACCGAGCTTTAGCATCACGAAGACGATGGCGTCAAGTATGATCTGGATCTGCCAGACCACGCCCCGAGCTTTTCACAATTCCCATCATTCCCGCCAAGATGAGGGGATTTGATCCATGTTGTCAGCAATGACGAACCGCCAGCAGTTGGTGAAACAGTACAAGAAAGGACTGCACGCGAAGCATGCAATATTGACCGGTTTAATCGCCGGCAAATCGAAGCCGAAGCAGACCAGGAGGCGCGACGCATAAGGGTCCAGCCATGCGACCTCAACGATGCTTTCGACAGGGTGGGGGACAAACAGGTCTTCAGGACTCCAAGTGCCAACGTAGCCGTCGCCATGGCGACAATGCAATGGCTACCCAACACCCCGGAAACCCAAGCGGTTCGCGATGAAATACAAGCCTATCTAACGGCTGCCATGGCCCAGACCGTAGAGATTGTAAATCAAGTCCGGGCTCCATCCGTCTTAGTCGAGTCAAGCCATAGCCGCTAGCACCCAAGTCGCTCATAGCCACTCAACCAATGTGGCTCGCGCAACAACGACCCATCGGACAACCGTCAAGGCGGAAACGGTGGCCATGATGGTGGTCAGGATGACAACCGCCGTCAGGAGGAAAACCGTCGCGACGTCCGGGACGATAATCGCTGAGACAACCGCGACAATCGCCGCGACAACCACGGTCGCAGGGCTAATCAAGATGGCAATCAAGATCACCGCGATGGCAATAACGATCTCCGCCATTACCTCGGTGGACGCGATCTGCGCGCTCGCATCAACCAGAGAGCCGACGATCGAGCATCCTATGAAAGCTATCGCCGTATGGACTATGACACTGCCCACGGTCCGCCGGGTTTGAAGCAGTTTACTCCACACCTTCGCCAAGTCATATGGCCCAAGAATTTCAAGCTCGAGAAACTTCAGAAGTACGACGGCAAGGGAAACCCCAAATTATGGGTCATGCTCTACGAAACTGCGTGCAGATCAGCAACGGCTGATGAGCACGTCATGTCTAACTACTTCCCAGTCGCTGTTGGCCATGCAGGTCACCAATGGATGGTCAGCTTGCCAGCGAACTACTTTGATTCTTGGCAAGAGCTCAAGCAAGCCTTCATCGACAATTTCATCGCTACTTGTGAACAACCGGGCAACAAGTACGATCTGCAACGGATCCGAGATTGGAAAGATGAGCCACTGCGCGAGTACGTCTGGTGTTTCTCAGAGATGCGCATCAAGGTCCCATCAATCTCCGACAACGAGGCAATCGAGGCTTTCATCACTAGCCTCTGCTTCCACGACGCCCTAAGAGACAAGCTCCTCTAGAAGAGACCTGAATCGGTCACAGCGCTTCTGGCCACCGCTAAGAAATATGCGGACACTGACGATGCTAAGAAGATAATTATTGAAGAAGTAGCAAGGGTTCCACACTCCGACCACCCCCCACACCGCGACGACTACCGCGGCAACCGTGGTCGGAATGACAATTTTGACCGCCGCAACCAGCGCAACGACTCCCGCGACCACCGCGACCAACGTAATCAGCGGCGTAACCGCCGTGACGATTACAGGAGCAGGCGTGCTCGGGAAGACGACGGTGAGGTCAATACCGTTAAAAAGGGTGGTGGATGTCGTAATTACGAAGATGACTACACCAAAGCATTGAAAGGGCCCTGCCAGCTCCATCCTAAGTCAAACCATACCATGGAGAATTGCCACGTTCTCAAGTCTATCTATACGCATCAACAGGCTCTGGATACATCCGACAAGCCTAACGACGCAGGGGAACAGCGCAACGAGGATAACGATGACGACGATGCAGACCCTCATCACAAAGTACATCAAGCCAACTGATCGCGTGCACACCATCATCGGAGGCAAAGTGTCCATCGAGACCAAGCAGGAACACAAGCTACTCGCCCGTGCTTGCTTGAACATGGCCAACGCTGACAACCTCCTCGCCGATCCATGGCTCCCTCCGTGGTCTCACCGTGAAATCTCTTTCAACAGAAAGGACCAATGGGCCGCAATACCTGTGCTAGGACGTTTTCCCCTGGTCCTCGATCCTTGTATCAACAAGGTCCAGTTCGACAGAGTACTGATCGACGGCGGCAGCTCCATCGATATATTGTTCAATAACAGTCTGCCCGCCCTGAAGATAGCTCAGGCGGATCTCAAGCCATACGAGGCACAGTTCTAGGGTGTTCTCCCCGGATAGAGCTCTACACCTCTTGGGCAGATCACGCTACCTGTGCAGTTTGGGACCCCAGACCACTTCCGCACCGACTACGTCAACTTTGTGGTCGCTGACTTCGATGGCACCTACCATGCTATTCTTGGTCGACCGTCGCTCACCAAGTTCATGGCCATACCTCATTATAGGTATCTGGTGCTCAAGATGCCTACCGAGAAAGGAGTTCTAACCCTCTGAGGCAATGTGTACGCAGCTTATACCTACGAGGACGACAGTTTGAAAATAGCAGAGGCTCACGACCTCTCTATTCGCATGGCCGAAACCATGCTCGACGCCAAGAAGACCTCGACCGACCACCTGGAGATCCCAGAGCTTGAGGCTCCACACAAGAACATCAAGTCCAAGGAGCACAAGGTGATCCAGCTGGTCGACGGCGATGCCAGCAGAACGGCCCTTATTAGGGTCAACTTGGATCCCAAATAGGAAGACATGCTCGTCAGGTTCCTGAGGAGCAACGTGGATGTGTTCGCATGGAAACCTGCTGACATGCCCGGTGTACCTCGGAATTTGATCGAGCACTCCTTGAATGTCAATGGCAAGGCCAAACCTATCAAGCAGAAGCTATGACGGTTCGCTCGTGACAAAAAGGAGGCGATTAGGGTAGAAGTTACACGGCTTTTGGCAGGCGGATTTATCAAAGAAGTGTATCATCCGGAGTGGTTAGCCAACCCGGTTCTTGTATGCAAAAAGAATAATGAATGGAGAATGTGCGTTGATTACACTGATCTCAACAAACACTGCCCTATGGACCCCTTCGGCTTACCTCGCATAGACGAGGTCGTAGATTCAACCGCCGGTTACGAGCTCCTTTCCTTTCTCGATTGCTACTCTGGTTATCACCAGATCGCTCTTAAAAAGGATGACCAGATCAAGACATCTTTTATCATGCCTTTCGGCGCCTACTGCTACACGACCATGTCGTTCGGGCTTAAGAACGCCGGAGCTACCTACCAACGTGCTATACAAGCTTGCCTCAAAGACGAGATAAAAGACGACCTCGTTGAGGCTTATGTTGATGATATAGTCATCAAAACCAAGGAAGCACATACCCTTGTTGACAACCTGGAACACACCTTTGCAGCCCTTAACACGTTCCAAGGGAAATTAAACCCAAAGAAGTGCATCTTTGGTGTTCCTTCTAGCATACTACTTGGCAACATCGTTAGTCACGACGGCATACGCCCTAACCTGGAGAAAGTCAAAGCTATCTTGGACATGAAGCCGCCCAAGAAGGTGAAGGATGTTCAAAAGCTCACCGGGTGCATGGCCGCCCTCAGCCGTTTCATATCAAGATTAGGCAAAAAAGGATTACCGTTCTTCAAACTACTCAAAGCATCTGAAAAATTTGAGTGGTCGGAGGAAGCAGACGCTGCCTTCACACAGCTGAAACAATACCTTACGTCACCTCCGGTCCTCACTGCTCCAAGAGAAGATGAAACACTGCTGCTTTACATTCCAGCTACTAATCGAGTAGTCTCCATGGCCATGGTGGTCGAGCAAGACGAGCCCGGCCACGTCTACAAGGTACAGCGACCAATCTATTTCATTAGTGAGGTACTCAATGAGTCCAAGACCAGGTACCCGCAGATTCAGAAATTGATCTACGCCATACTGATAACATCCCAAAAGTTGAAACACTACTTCGACGGATATCGTGTGGTGGTCATGACTGAGTACCCTCTGCGAGACATTATTAGCAACAAGGATGCGAACGGGCACATCGTCAAATGGGCAATGGAGCTATGCCCCTTTTCCTTGGAGTTTGCAAGACGCACTACAATCAAGTCTCAGGCACTTGTCGATTTCATCGTCGAATGGACAGACTTAAGCACGCCTGCCTCTACCGGAACCGACGAGTATTGGACGATGCACTTCGATGGCTCTCTCAACATTGACGGTGCGGGAGCAGGAGTCCTTTTCATGTCGCCATCCAAGGAGCAGCTCCATTACGTCCTCAGGATTTATTTCCCAGCATCTAATAATGCCGCCGAGTACGAAGCATGCCTACATGGTTTGCGCATTGCGGTTGAGCTTGGCGTTAAACGTCTCTACGTCTACAGAGACTCTGCTCTGGTCATCAACCAACTCAACAAGGACTGGGACACAACCAGTGAGAAGATGGATGCATACTGCAAATTGATCAGAAAGCTGGAAGGCAGGTTCTATGGCATCGAGTACATACACGTGGTCCGGGACAAGAATCAAGCAGCGGATGCACTGTCAAAGTTAGGATCATCCTGAGCAAAAATCCCACATGGCGTATTCATCCAAGACCTGCTCACGCCTTCCATCAAAGAGGAAGATTCCACGCTAGACAAGCTTCCAGACCAGCAATTGGTGGCTACGGTTCTGGCATCAAGCACCGCCGAGCCCCCTCCGACCACTCGTGAGCCCGACTAGAGAATAACTTTCATTAAGTATCTAACAGATGGCAGCGGTTACACTGATCGAACAGAGAACGAGCACATGATGCGTCGCAGTAAGCAGTACCTGCTCGTCGATGGCAAGCTATGGCGCAAGAATGCAAAGGAAGAAATCTTGATGAAGTGTATAACCCAGGAGGATGGCGAACATCTCCTGGACCAAATCCACTCTGGCTCCTATGACAACCACGTGGCCTCAAGAACGCTAGTCGGCAAGGCTTTCCGAGCAGGGTTCTATTGGCCGTCAGCAATAGCCAACGCAGAGAAGCTAGTCCGCCACTGTGAGGGTTGTCAGTTCTTCGCCAAGAGGATTCACATACCAGCGCATGAGATCCAGACAATACCAGCCTCTTGGCCTTTTGCATGCTGGGGACTGGATATGATCGGGCCCTTCAAACCGGCTCTAGGGAAATTTACATGCGTCTTCGTACTGATCGATAAATTTTCTAAGTGGATAGAATACATGCCTCTGGTATAGGCATCCTCAGAAAAGGCTGTCACATTCCTCGACCAGGTCATCCACCATTTCGGCATACCCAACAGCATCATTACCGATTTGGGTACTCAGTTCACCGGGAACGCTTTTTGGGACTTCTACGATGAAAGGAGCATAGTAGTAAAATACGTCTCGGTGGTGCACCCTAGAGCTAATGGACAAGTCGAGCGGGCCAATGGCATGATCTTAGATGCACTGAAGAAGAGGATGTACAGAGAAAATGACAAAGCTCCTGGAAGATGGCTCAAAGAGTTACCCACCGTGGCCTGGGGCCTTAGAACTCAGCCTAGTCGTAACACCGGCGTCTCACCGTACTTTATGGTTTACGGCGCTAAGGCAGTCCTTCCAGCAGATATAGCTTTTAGATCTGCACGGGTAGAGAACTTTGACGAAGGAAGGGTCAATGAAGTACGGGAACTAGAAGTGAACAGCGCAGAAGAGAAGCGGCTAGATTCTTGCGTACGTACGGCCAAATACCTTGCTGTTTTGCGCAGGTACTACAACAAGAACGTTAAAGAGTGGTTCTTCGTGGTCGGGGACCTGGTCCTGAAGTGGAAGATGAACTAGGCTGGTGTCCATAAACTTGCAACCTCATGGGAGGGTCCTTTCATGATCAAGGAGGTCACACGACCAACGTCTTATAGGTTAGCTCACCTGGACGGTACTGACGTACCAAACTCGTGGCACATCGACAAGCTTAGACATTTCTATGCTTAGCTACTGAGATATGTACCCCTCGTGTACTCTCGATTTACTTCAATAAAGCTATTATGATTTCTCCGACCACTCTAATGTGTCACTTCGAATTTTATGGTTATTCTAACTTAGCCAGTAAAAGTCGACCACCACTCCTTCTACGGTTTTCAGAAAAGGCCCTGTCTTCGGTTCCTCCCAACACGTGCATGGGATCCGCTCTCTATGTTACGGGTGATCGGCAGGTCCCCCTTGGTTTGACTTGTCTGCGTCTACGTGTGCACAGGTCACGAACCTCACACTCCGACCACATGGTAAACTAGGGCCGCACAAACTTGTCGAGATGATGTGTCGAGCAAAATGGTACAACTAAACAGAACGTTAACATGTTCTCACTTAGTTACACCAACATAAGTTTCAACCTTAAAAACATTTTGTACAAAGCAAACAAGCTTATAATGATATACAGTTATGTTATTACAAGCTTGCCTGAAGAGGCCCAAGTTTACAATAACACAACTATTCCCTCCTTCTACAGCTCTAAGCCTATTACATTGGCTGGTCGGGGCGTGCGGCACCTACTGCTCGCTGCTTATGATACCCTACTCAGGTCTTGGGGACTCTTGTGCTAGTCGAGCTGAAGGGGATGGCCCTGCCGGTGCTTGGCTGGTCGAGACCACAGGTTTCATCGGTTGGCTTGCAACTGATGGCATTTCCAGCTGACTTGTCGATGGTGTCCCCTATATAGGTGCTGTCCCACCTCCACATAGGTTAATGTCACTAATTATTTTTGACGACAGGTCTAGCTAGGCCATCCGAAGCTCCTCCGCCTTGTCGGGGTCTACCTCCTTCGGGTATCCAGCTTCCAGGCGCTTGAGATCGATCAGGGGGTAGTGGGCACGCACCATGCTTAGCACATGGGCACCCGTGTACTCACCCGCCTCCTTCATGAACTCTTGGAACCATCCCCATGCTTGTCTGCATCTCTCGACCAGTCCGAGCTGGGGCGTCCTTAGCTTTTCCTCTGTGAGCGCCGGGTCGATAAGGTCGAGGACGGGCACAATGCCAGTTGCCACTTCTTGGCACCGGTTCTTCCATGCGTCCCGATCCTCAGTGGCCTCGAGGCATCTTGCTTTCCAGCCGTCACGCTCTTTGATCATGGCTTCTAGATGCCTCTTGGCATTGACTTTTAAAACTGAACACCGTACAAGACATCAAATGTAATGGCACGACAAGACAAGGCGGGAAACAGAATGAGAAAGGTGGTCTGGAATACTTACTTTTTAGTTCCTCCTTCATTTTGGTGGTGTGGTCCTGGAGTTGAGACTGGTTGCGTGCCAGTTTCTCGTTGTCCTCCTTTAGACGACCACACTCTATGGTCACGCGGCTATTCCCCTCTTGGAGGCGGGTTACTTCAGCTTCTAAGCCTGCATTACAGCTGTCACTACCAACAACGCAACAACACGCGTTACACAC
>NW_027096521.1:0-40000 GCF_019320115.1 Miscanthus floridulus | reverse complement strand
AGGCACTGTAAATTTTTGAGAATTTATGAAGTACATCTGGTATATGTTTATTATTTAACCTAAATATCTAAATAAAATAATAAAGGCATTTAGATAAATAGTTTGGGCTTCACCATTATATTGTCTTGAATGTATTTGGTATGCTTAAACTGTTGGTAGGCTTTATGTTGTCAAACTTTGAGTGATTACATGAAGTAGAAGTATCGTTGCTTCAAAATGCAAATTTAAAAGGATTCCGGACAGATTCTGTAGTTTGATAAGTTGCATGATAGGGATGATGGTTGCTGTAAAAATGGTTAATAATAAAGTTGTAGATAATTTGATAAGCTTTCCAGAAAGTCTAGGATCACTACATTTGGATTAGTAGAACTCCAGTTATGAGTGAAACAAGTAGCTGATGTTTTGTGATGTAGTAGATGCATTGTGGAAGTAGTTAATTAAATAATCGAGAAGAGATATGCACCTACTCAATAAACATGATGCACTTGTTAACATATATGCATTCACGATATCTTATGCCATATTCATGCATCTAGGATCGGAGGAAGAAATAACGTTGCTGGAATTCGACGAGATAGAGGAAGGGGACCAGCAGGAGAATCCTCAAGTTGTAGCTCCCGAAGGCGTGGAGCAGAATCCTGAAGAGCTCCTGGAGTGTCCTGACCACCGCCCCACTTCCTTTCTGCGAGGCAAGCCCCGGAGCATTCTAAGTCTCCTAGTATTTTACAAATGTTTACTTAAGTACTTATGATTGATGCATTAAGTTATAAGAGTTGAATGGAACCACTTGGTGCATATACATTCCTTGTCCAGATATTACACCTTTAACCGGTATAGGTCCAGGATCGAATATATGCTTAGCCATGCTTAGACCGGTAGAAGTCGGGTGGTGTCCTGTCACCTGCGAGATAAAGGTGGATACCGGAGCACGGTTGGCTATATTTGCTATCGTGGAACAGAACCATGGGGTAAAAGAAAATCGATACCAGGCGGGATGTCGATAGAGAAGCAACAAGACATGGAGGTCTTGGGTGTGGATCCATCCCCGTCTATGTCGATTAAGGACCATACCGTTGTTGGCGCTTCTGACAAGATTGAACGCATGCCTCTCACTTAGCTGGCCAGATAACTCATTCTGACCATGAAGCCGAGTAATTCAACTCAGGCCGGGACCCGTTCTATTGTGCGCTCCTTCCATGGAACGATCAGACTGAGCCCAAGGGCAGGCTAGGCCTGAACGTCCTAGCATCTGGTGTTCCAGATTGTGCGATGCGGTACGGACCCACGAAATGTAGACCTGAGTTGTACCAAAGGTGACCTAAGGCTATCGTGGCTGGTAGACCTGGGTTTGTGTTAGGAATAAATTCCCAGCTGGTTGAAATCGATTCGAATCGCCGTCTCTCCCGGATAGTGAGAAACTTGGCTAGTCCCAACATCGTAGTAATTGTGTTATGAAACATGATGGTTCGGATGAATATGGAATTACAATACCTGCTATGGTTACTATTGTATGCTTTTAAATGGATATACCACATGTTTGGCACAGGATAGTTGCTAATCTAGAAATGGATAGTTATAATTAACTTGATAAAGGCATCATAATGGTCCAACTACGTCAATTGCTTTTATGCAAAATGTTGTCAAGCTACGTCCACTTATACAGCCTTGCACAATCCTTGGAGTCATTTTATTTCTGGTTCGTGACGGATAAGTCTAGCTGAGTACCTTCTCGTACTCAGGGTTTTATTTCCCATTGTTGCAGATGGCACTGTGTATCATGGTTATTGCAAGAGTTGCTTCTATCCCGCCGTGGATGAGGAGTAAGCCTTGGGCAGGCTTCTTTATTAATCCCTATCCTTGCTTTTGTGGACCATGATCCTATTTGGCACTATATCAAACTATGTTGGAAACTTTATTTTCGAACTTAATTGCTTCCGCTTTATCTATCAAACTTGGTTTGTAATAACTTTTATTCGTACTCTGATGATGAAATGTATCTGTGAACTTTATGTAATATGTGGCATGTATGTTGAATCATGTACGATCTTGGTTGTTGTAAATCGTTTATCGAGACCCGTCGTGGTACTCGACGGACTACCGGGTTTATATGGGTTCAAGTATGACAGTGCGACCGCTTGCGGGCTGCCATTGTACTTGTACTCTTATAAATTGGTCGGTTCTGCGACAGCTGGCATCAGAGCAAGATTCAACGTTAATTATCACATGTGTATTTAAAACAAAAGTTTTTGTTTTCCAAAAACCCTTCTCTAGCAACTAATAGTTATATAATAGGTATTTGAAATCTAAAGTGTGCCAATGATCACTTTCCTTATGCCCAAATTAAGGACTATTAGGTGGCTATTTAAGTACTAACATGGGGGTTTTTACTTCGTCGTCCATACGGCGTGCTATTGTATGGATGCCATTCACTTGAGTGGTAATGTATGGATCAAATGCCTCTACGCCAAGGTACGATGATGAGTGTATGACCGCAAGATGTGAGCGTGCGGTCGGGGAGAGTTAGCTTGGTACGGCTATGTATGCATGCTTGCATGTGTATATGGTACGTATTTAATTGTGGGTTTAAATTATTGTCGGGTAGATTGATACGGAAGTATATGTATGGGTATACATATATGGAAGTATTTACAATTACATTCTGCATATTTCATTATGGGTTTAGGGCTGAAATGAAATTTTATGCAGGTACACTAACAACGAAACGTGTAGCTCGACTAGTTACGCTAATTATGAGAGAACGTATGTATGCCACCGTGTCTACCGTTAGAAACAAATTTTTCCTAAGTTTGTGAGGACGTACGGAACGAGCATGCATCATGATAATTACCATTCACATAATTAAATTGTTCCTCCCCTTATAAAATTCTTACTCGGTTATGTAACTCTTATCCATTATGGCATTGTCTCACCAAGTGGTGCATGTTAATGGTGCAGATGGCACGCACAAAGCAGACCGCTCACAAGTCCACCGGAGGCAAAGCTCCTAGCCGTCAGCTTGCTCCACGTACCCATCAACGCCACACGTTTCTTGGAGAGTTTGGGATGCCTACACTCTTGTAGAGAGTGCTCAGCTATGTAGGCTATCCTGATGGAATGGAACCCCGCTACTTCTGGGCGAATGAGCAGTTGGGGGAAGGTCTCTTGGTTACTGTGGAGGCCATTGTTCGTCCCTGAGGTGACAGTTCTGAGGGACAGGTTGGTGTTATGAGTCAACTGGCAGGACTGCTGAAGAAGCAGCTGGTAGGGCAGCCTTTGGGATCCTAAGGGATATCATGGATCGTTTTCCTTAGGAGCTAGCAGCCGCTTTGGTTGGAGTCTTTCCGAGGGGCAACCCCTCCACTGACTCATGGCAGCAGGCAAGAGGAAGATCTTTGGAGATTGGTGCAGCAGAAGGGCAGAATAGTGATAACTCTGCCATGAGCGCCATGTTCGCAGTGATGAAGGTGTTAGATGGAGTAGAAGGTAGCCTCAGACGTGTGTCTGGTGCTCTTGGTCATGCCCGCGAGGACTGACGTCAGCTTCAGAGGGAGCACGACACCGAGATTGAGAGGCTCAATGTAGAGATGGCTCAGTTAACTCACCAGAGGAATGCATCCTGGTCCAGGGAAGATGTTCTAAGAGCTCGACAGTTTGAGCTAGAACAGTAGCTGGCCAATGTGGAAGAATACAACGATAACCTACATGAAGAGGTTCATCAGCTGAATAACCAGCTCCACCCTTATGTTCCGCTTGGAGCCACAGAAGTGGAGCCTGAGGAAGGAGATGATCCTACGTCTGACCTCGATAGTGATCATGATGAGGGTTAGATCGCTTAGTACTTAGTGGAAGGGCCAATGTATCACCTTTATTCATGTAATGGACCTATAGCTCGAATTTGGTAGTAGTAATCTGACTATCATGTAATGTTCTTAATCGCACGACTATCGCATGTTTGGTTGAACATCAATGCAATTCCAGTCCTTTGTTGGTAATCACGATTTAAATTTGCATGCGTTATGAGCGCAATAAGTGGTCAAATTGGGGATGTCATGTTGCGAGAATGAATTGTTATGCCTCTGTTTTTATTGTGATTTTGAGAATTTTCTCCAGTAATTTCAGTTTGGCATGAGTACATAATTCATCTGTAATCTCTTGACATCAACCAATAATCGCTTATTGTTGCAACTTCGCAGATGACGCGCACCCGTGCTGGAGCTGGTGGCAGCCAGGATGGCAACCATGATGACTTGCCACCCCCACCGCCGCCGTCCGCTCAGGAGTTCTTTACCTAGTTCTTGGGGAGCCAAAGGACAATGGAAGAAGCTTTGCGCCTCATCGCGCAAAACACCGCTCGGGGCCACCCACATCAACCAGGGGCCGAGCCAAATCAGCACAGCACATTCAAGGAGTTTCTAGATACGAAGCCTCCAATCTTCAAGGTGGCTGAGGAACCACTGCAGGCTGATGAGTGGCTAAATACCATTAAGCAGAAATTTTGTCTGCTGAGGGTCATAGAGCATCTGAAAGCTGAGTATGCTTCTCATCAGCTGCAAGGACCAGCAGGGATCTAGTGGACACATTTCCTATCGTCTTTGCCTGCTAACACGCGAGTGACCTGGGAACAGTTCAAGCTGGCTTTTAGGGGACATCATATTCCCCAGGCCTGATGCGCATGAAAGCGGCCGAATTTATGAGGCTCACTCAAGGAACAAAGACTCTCACAGAATATATGAACGCATTCAACAACCTGTCCAGATATGCTCCAGGTTTTGTGGATACTGAAGAGAAAAAGATAGAGAGCTTCAAACGGGGTCTGGATACCAAACTGACGAAGACCATGGCCAATTCTAGGTGTGCCACGTACAATGAGTTTATTAGTGATGCCTTGACCCAAGAAAACCACAATAACATGCATGCAGTTGCTAAGGGTCGCAAGAGGGCATATGAGGCCGGTGCCTTCAGATCTTTCCAGTCAAAAGCTCCTATCACAGCTAGGCCACCATTCCATCCACCTGCACCCAAGTTTAGGCCTCCACCACCTAAAGCTCAGAACGGCAGACCACAGAAACCATTTTGTAAGGCGTTCACTATTGCCTTACCAAAAGGGACTGGCAGTCAGGGAAGCTCCACAGGACCCCGGAATAATCAACCATGTTTCAACTGCAACCAAATGGGTCATTGGGCCAAGGAATGCCCCCACCCCAAGAAGAATGGCAACCCAAATCAGAACAATTAGAGGTAGGCAAACGCAAGGGCACGTCCGGGATACGTGCATTATACCACTGTTGAGGAAGTGCCGGCTGGAGAAGTTGTCACGGCTGGTATGTTTCTCGTCAACAAGCATCCTGCTGTTGTTTTATTTGATTTGGGAGCTTCTCATTCATTTATGAGTCAAGCATTTGCATCTAGACATGATCAAGAAATAATTGAAGTAAGCAAAGGGGGTTATAACATAAGTTCAGCAGGGGGTATTGTTACTACCAAAAAGATAGTCAAAAATGTACTCATCTCTATACAAGGGAGGGAGTACACAATGGATTTGATAATATTGCCCGGGTTATCGATAAGTGTAATCTTAGGCATGAATTGGATGAAGGATCATGGTGTTCTTATTGACACTAGCACCCGCACTATTATGTTGAGGGAACCCACAGGAGGGAATGCTTTTCTAGTACCACTCTCCCGCAATTTTGAACTCCAACATTTAGCTTGCGCTATCCAAACCACCACACTATGTGATATCCTAGTGGTTTGTGAGTTTGCGGATGTATTTCCAGAGGAATTACCAGGCTTACCACCTGATAGGGAGGTGGAATTTAAGATTGAATTAGTGCCAGGTATGGCACCCATATCCAGAAGGCCCTATAGAATGCCACCCAACGAGTTAGCGGAACTTAAGGTTCAATTGCAAGATCTATTGGACAAGGGTCTTATCCAACCTAGCTCGTCTTCGTGGGGATGTCCAGCCTTGTTTGTGAAAAAGAAGGACAAGTCACTGAGAATGTGTGTAGATTACAGACCACTCAATGCTGTGACCATCAAGAACAAATATCCATTGCCCCGCATCGACATCTTGTTCGATCAGCTAGCGAAAGCAAAGGTATTCTCCAAAATTGACTTGAGATCAGGCTACCATCAGATAAAGATCAGACCGGAGGATATACCTAAAACCGCTTTCTCTACTAGGTACGGCTTATACGAGTATTTGGTTATGTCTTTCGGACTAACAAATGCTCCAGCCTACTTCATGTACCTGATGAACTCGGTATTCATGCCCGAACTCGACAAGTTCGTGGTCGTGTTTATCGATGATATATTGATTTATTTAGAAAATGAGTCAGATCATGAAGAGCATCTAAGGATTGTTTTATCCAGATTGAGGGAGCATAAGCTATATGCGAAGTTTAGCAAATGTGAATTTTGGTTGAGCAAAGTACCTTTCTTAGGTCACATCTTATCAAGAGATGGAATCTCTGTAGACCCATCAAAAGTACAAGAGGTCATGGATTGGAAAGCCCCAACTTCGGTTCATGAAGTTCGGAGTTTTCTAGGGTTAGCAGGATATTATCGTCGTTTCATTCCAGATTTCTCAAAGATAGCTAAGCCTATGACCAGACTACTTCAGAAAGATGAGAAGTACAATTGGACACCAGAATGTGAAGCAGCTTTTCACACCCTCAGAACTTTGTTGACTACAGCACCTGTGCTAGCACAACCAGACATTGAAAAGCCTTTTGATGTATTTTGTGATGCATCGGGAATAGGTTTGGGATGTGTGCTTATGCAAGAAGGAAGAGTTATTGCATATGCTTCTCGGCAATTGAGAAAACATGAAGTCAACTACCCTACACATGATTTAGAACTTGCAGCAGTTGTTCATGCATTAAAGATATGGAGACATTATTTGTTGGGTAATGTATGTCATATATATACTGACCATAAAAGTCTCAAGTATATCTTTACCCAACCAGAGCTGAACATGAGACAACGAAGATGGTTGGAATTGATTAAAGACTACAATTTAGAAGTGCATTACCATCTGGGTAAAGCTAATGTAGTAGCCGATGCACTTAGTCGAAAGTCCCATTGCAACACTGTGGAAGCATTGTTGGAAGATTGATTCAACTTGTTACATCCTGCTATACTACACAATATCACGATCAGTTGTTCACTTGAGAGCAAAATCATAGAGCTACAGCAGACAGATGTAGGAATAAGTCACATCAAGAGAAAAATGCAAGAGCAAGAGACCAAGCATTTCAGAGTGGACGAAAGAGGTGTATTATGGTTCGAGGACCGACTAGTGGTACCAAAAGACCGTGAGCTAAGGAATCAAATTTTAGATGAAGCTCACTCGTCCAAATTGTCCATCCATCCGAGTAGTAGTAAGATGTATCAAGATTTGAAAACCCGTTTTTGGTGGACTAAGATGAAGAAAGAGATCGCAACCTATGTTGCTAGGTGTGATAACTGCAGTAGAGTAAAAGCTGTCCATATGAAATCTGCCGGACTACTTCAGCCATTGCCTATTCTAGGATGGAAATGGGAGGAAATCAGCATGGACTTTATCACAGGCCTTCCAATGACGCCACAAGGTCACGATTCAATATGTGTTATTGTTGATCGTCTCACCAAGTCAGCACACTTTATACCCGTGAACACACGGTATATAGTTGGAAAATACGCTGAGATATATGTTTCCCAGATCGTGAGACTGCATGGAGTACCCAGGACTATAATCTCAAATCGAGGACCACAGTTCATAGCTCGTTTCTGGGAGCACTTACACCAGGCTTTGGGGACCAAGCTAATCAGAAGTTCGGCATACCATCCACAAACTTCAGGACAGACAGAGCGAGTGAACCAAATCCTAGAAGATTTACTTAGAGCTTGTGTTATATCTTCAAAGGGTTCATGGGAGAAATGGTTACCTTTAGCTGAATTCTCCTATAACAACAGTTATCAAGCGAGTATCAAGATGGCTCCATTTGAAGTCTTGTATGGCAGAAAATGTAGAACTCCATTGAATTGGATTGAGCCCGGTGAAAGGAGATACTTTGGTATTGACTTTGTCAATGAAGCCGAAGAGCAAGTACGTATCATCCAACAACATATGAAGGCAGCTCAATCAAGACAAAAGAGTTATGCCGACAGAAGAAGAAGACCACTGACTTTTGAAGTGGGTGACTATGTATACTTGAGAGTATCACCCATGAAAGGTGTGAAAAGATTTGGGATGAAAAAGAAGCTTTCACCAAGATATGTAGGGCCATACAAAATTTTGGAACGAAAAGGAAATGTTGCGTATAAGTTACAACTTCCACCAGAGATGAGTGCAATATTTGATGTGTTCCATGTTTCTCAGATGAAGAAATGTCTTCGAGTACCTGAAGAAGCTATTGCACCCACCAACGTGCAGCTTCAATCGGATTTGACCTATGAAGAAAAGCCAATTCGAGTATTAGAGGAGATGGAGAGAGTAACATGGAGTAAGATTATTAAGTTCTATAAGGTGGTGTGGAACAATCATAGTGAACAAGATGCTACGTGGGAAATAGAAGATTATCTACGAGAAGTTTATCCCGCCTTTTTCCAAGAATGGTAGGTCTTGCAAATCTCGGGACGAGATTTTTATAAGGGGGAGGGGCTGTAACACCTCGGGTGTTAGCCTTGCATAACTTGACTTGCATAACATGAGCATGATCATCAAGCATTCATAAACAAGCATTTACAATTGAAACATTGGATTGAAACATCTGCAACGTTTGCTTGTTATCGCATGTTTCTTAAACATATGCAACTTTTCTCGTTATTTCATGTCTCCATGTGTCTATGCATATGATCATGAGTGGACACATGTACTTGGTGGATGTGAGTCACACAAACATATAGCAACACCTAGGTTAGCAAATAGGACTTTGTTCATGGTCACATTTCATGAACCAACACTTAAGCTTCATGTGATTACACTAACTAGCCCTATGAGTGACTACTACATAAAATGATTGAATGACCTTGCAAATTGCTTAAACATGTTTAGAGTATCATTATGAACAACTTTGATATTCATGGTTAGGGGTAAATAGGTCATTAAGCCATGCTTTGATGTGTATCATCATTTAAATGTGACATGTTTGACCAAGTTTGAACTAGGTGTTAGAGACCTTGCATGGAGGAGATCACTAAAGCAAAGTTGTAGTATTTGACATAAGGAACAACTTTTATTTTTGGGTCATTGACTGATTTAGCTTCTAACAGGCTTGAATTGGTCTCACAAGAACCAGCAAAATCAACCTTTTAACACTTAGGAAATTTTGCTAAGTCCTTGTTCGCTGACAGCCTGACAAACCCATCTTGGTGATGACATTACTCGTTATTGGTTGAGAATTAGAGCATGATCTTTGAACAAGAGTTGTAGTTGGTACTTCGGGCTACAAAACTCATGTAGAGCATTTGCACGAAGGAGCCACGGATTAGCGGTGGAATGGCCGGGAAAACTCGCTGTCAGGCTGCGATCGCATAACTAAATCGACTGATCGACGCCGTTTGGTGGCCGGCCGGAGCAGAGTCCGCGCGCCGCGTGGACGTCGTGGCTGGCCGCGCGTCGCCGGCGCCCTGCCTCATGCGGCAAAGCCAGGCCAAAGCGCGCCTTCAACTCCCCAGTGTCCGCCCGCACTCAGCCGCGCCCTCATTTTCAACCGTCTGCTTCCTTCTTCACCCGCCGAAGCACCACCGCAGCCATCGAGCACCTCCTCGCCTCCGTCGTCGCCATAGCTAGCTCAAGCTAGCGCTGAGCCGCCCATTCGTCACCACAGCAGCACCACCAGCTCCCCAGCAACCCACCGCGTCCACCTGTGCCCGCTGATAGCAATCGGTAAGCCACCGCAACGCACAACGCCTCGCCGGAGCATCACCACGAGCCCCATCGTTGTGGCCACATCGCCATCGTCCACCTCGCGCCACGCTAGTTGATGCGCTAGGTTCGCCGTAGCCCGTAGATGCTCGGCATAGCGTTTGATTGAGCCGCTGTAGCTTCCACCAGTGTCTCGCCATCGGCCCACACCTCCGCCCCGCCATGGCCGCCGCCGCCGTTGCTAGCACCGACGAGAGGTCCCACCAAGTAGAGCAGTGTGTGCGCGAAGTTGAGTAGAACATCTGGTGATGATGTCACCGCCGGCAAGTTCGCCGTCGGTGAGCTTTGGCCACGCCACCGTAGCGCAGCGTAGCTGCCCTGTTTCAAGTCGATGACATGTGGGGTCCCTTGACTGACGGGTCCCACCGGTCAGCGACTCCGTATTTGAAAGCTAGCTCATTTGATTCCAGTTTTTGAATTGTTTTGTGATTTTTATATCTCCAGTTTGGTAGCTTCAAAAATTGTGCAATAAATTGTGTAGTGTTCCTTAGGAAGTATAGTATTTAGGAAAAATATGTTCTTGACATTTACAGTAGAAATGTTGGGAGAGTTAAATAGAGATTTGAAATGTGTTTTTGAATGCATGCAAATTTGTTTATTTTATATCTAGAGTTCTTGTGCTCCAAAAATTATGAAATTTTTGTGGTAAGCTATTCTTGTCATGTATGAACTTTGGTAAAAATTTGAGGATCAGTGCATGTGTAGATTTATAGTTATAGATTTTTCTTTTATAAATAGTTAATCCTTGTATGAATTTATATAAATTATTTATGAATCCAAAATTCATGAAATTTGTTGGAGGTAATCCTAGTACCATAAGGATACTAAGAAAAATAGGAAATTTGTTGCTTGACACTTTTCACTAGGGTTTTCTATTTTTGCTATTGTAAGCCTTTCTGTCTTGTCATTTTTGTATAGAGTGTTTTATTGAATAAAATGGCATGAAACTTTTACAATAGTCCTTTGATAGCATTAGTAAGGCACTATAAATTTTTGAGAATTTATGAAGTACATCTGGTATATGTTTATTATTTAACCTAAATATCTAAATAAAATAATAAAGGCATTTAGATAAATAGTTTGGGCTTCACCATTATATTGTCTTGAATGTATTTGGTATGCTTAAACTGTTGGTAGGCTTTATGTTGTCAAACTTTGAGTGATTACATGAAGTAGAAGTATCGTTGCTTCAAAATGCAAATTTAAAAGGATTCCGGACAGATTCTGTAGTTTGATAAGTTGCATGATAGGGATGATGGTTGCTGTAAAAATGGTTAATAATAAAGTTGTAGATAATTTGATAAGCTTTCCAGAAAGTCTAGGATCACTACATTTGGATTAGTAGAACTCCAGTTATGAGTGAAACAAGTAGCTGATGTTTTGTGATGTAGTAGATGCATTGTGGAAGTAGTTAATTAAATAATCGAGAAGAGATATGCACCTACTCAATAAACATGATGCACTTGTTAACATATATGCATTCACGATATCTTATGTCATATTCATGCATCTAGGATCGGAGGAAGAAATAACGTTGCTGGAATTCGACGAGATAGAGGAAGGGGACCAGCAGGAGAATCCTCAAGTCGCAGCTCCTGAAGGCGTGGAGCAGAATCCTGAAGAGCTCCCAGAGTGTCCTGACCACCGCCCCACTTCCTTTCTACGAGGCAAGCCCCGGAGCATTCTAAGTCTCCTAGTATTTTACAAATGTTTACTTAAGTACTTATGATTGATGCATTAAGTTATAAGAATTGAATGGAACCACTTAGTGCATATACATTCCTTGTCCAGATATTACCTTTAACCGGTATAGGTCTAGGATCGAATATATGCTTAGCCATGCTTAGACCGGTAGAAGTCGGGTGATGTCCTGTCACCTGCGAGATATAGGTGGATACCAGAGCATGGTTGGCTATATTTGCTATCGTGGAACAGAACCATGGGGTAAAAGAAAATCGAGACCGGGCAGGATGTCGATAGAGAAGCAACAAGACATGGAGGTCTTGGGTGTCGATCCATCCCCGTCTGTGTCGATTAAGGCCCGTACCGTTGTTGGCGCTTCTGACAAGATTGAATGCATGCCTCTCACTTAGCTGGCCGGATAACTCGTTCCGACCATGAAGCCGAGTAATTCAACTCAGGCCGGGACCCGTTCTATTGTGCGCTCCTTCCGGGGAACGATTAGACTGAGCCCAAGGGTAGGCTAGGCCTGAACGTCCTGGCATCTGGTGTTCCAGATTGTGCGACGCGGTACGGACCTGTGAAATGTAGACCTGAGTTGTACCAAAGGTGACCTAAGGCTATCGTGGCTGGTAGACCTGGGTTTGTGTTAGGAATAAATTCCCAGCTGGTTGAAATCGATTCGAATCGCCGTCTCTCCTGGATAGTGAGAAACTTGGCTAGTCCCAACATCGTAGTAACTGTGTTATGAAACATGATGGTTCGGATGAATATGGAATTACAATACCTGCTATGGTTACTATTGTATGCTTTTAAATGGATATACCACATGTTTGGCATAGGATAGTTGCTAATCTAGAAATGGATAGTTATAATTAACTTGATAAAGGCATCGTAATGGTCCAACTACGTCAATTGCTTTTATGCAAAATGTTGTCAAGCTACGTCCACTTATACAGCCTTGCACAATCCTTGGAGTCATTTTATTTCTGGTTCATGACGGATAAGTCTAGCTGAGTACCTTCTCGTACTCAGGGTTTTATTTCCCATTGTTGCAGATGGCACTGTGTATCATGGTTATTGCAAGAGTTGCTTCTATCCCGCCGTGGATGAGGAGTAAGCCTTGGGCAGGCTTCTTTATTAATCCCTATCCTTGCTTTTATGGACCGTGATCCTATTTGGCACTGTATCAAACTATGTTGGAAACTTTATTTTCGAACTTAATTGCTTCTGCTTTATCTATCAAACTTGGTTTGTAATAACTTTTATTCGTACTCTGATGATGAAATGTATCTGTGAACTTTATGTAATATGTGGCATGTATGTTGAATCATGTACGATCTTGGTTGTTGTAAATCGTTTATCGAGACCCGTCGTGGTACTCGATGGACTACCGGGCTTATATGGGTTCAAGTATGACAGTGCGACCGCTTGCGGGCTGCCATTGTACTTGTACTCTTATAAATTGGTCGGTTCTACGACACAAAGGTACGCCCACATCGGCTGCCGACTTGGTGGCTGACCTTGGAACCACTCACGACGAGCCACAACCTCTGGACAGCCAACTAGAAGACGAGCCCACATCCACAAATGGAGCAGGTACACGCATCCACCAAGTGACGCTGTGGATGAAGTCCGATGACACCCCTCGCACAATTGCTAGTATAGAAAACCCAAGACTGCATAGCCCCAGCTGTAGTGACTCGCCTGGTCCCAGTCACTGAGGCAGTGGACCCACATCTAGGACGCAGTGTGTAACACCCTCGGTGTTATACTGTACAGTCTTTTGCTAAAACATTACATGACCATCATACTTATGTGTAAATGTGTGTAATATAGGGTGTAAAGCAATATACGTAACTTGAAACGTTCATCAAAAACACGAAACGAATGTTATATTTCATGTCACGTTGTATCACTTTGTGTTCTAAACGAATTTTTATTGAACGAGAATGCTATAGAACACGTAGACGAAACTTTGATAAAGTTTGTAGTACAAACTTCATAGGTGGCGGTGAAATACTTGCGGTTGAGAATGGGGTTCACTAGATAGCATAGTTGGTAGCTTGGATATCAAAGTTGACGCGAATCCGAACAAAAACTTAGTCAATTTTTGTAAGTCAGAAAATGGTTCAATGAAGCTAAGTTCGGCAATTTTTGTAAGCGAATCGGGTTAAGCAGTGGCATGGTCCTAAGGTTGGTTTTAGTAGCTTGATACACCATCTCGAACGTAAAATAGTTGGTTTAGATACTGGATCATCGGGTTGGATTTTTAAGCAGCTTTAAAAAGCATGCAAGACACGTTGTTGATCAGTGCCAGCGTCTGGCTGCGGTCACCGGGTTCGGTTTGGCTTAGGCACTGCACTAGCCTACCTCTAGCGCACAAGCGTGCACTGCCACACGGGTCCACACCACTGTTGCCGCGCCCTGGCACATGCTCACGCATGTACGCGCACCGCGCCAGTGAGCCTGGCTACTCTGCCAGCTGTCGTGTCCGCCTAAGCCATGCTGCTCGCCATCACGTCAAGCTATGCACTCGGTTGCGCTGTGCTTCGACCATCACTGTCGCACAGACACTATTGTCGTTGATGCTTCGTGACTACACACGCGTGGCCTGCCTCCTGCCCTTGCCATCGCATCCACACATGATGCGTCGCCACGCTACTGCCTCCCCAAACCGGCGTCTGACTCTACAGCACGTTGTGCTGAGCCACCATCATCTTGCGAGTCGTGGTGCTACGGTCGCACGTCGTTGTGCCAGACTCATATGTGCATGTGGAGCCATCGTTGTCGTCCTACCGTCCTCTCTCAATTGGAAAATGCGCCGCGCCAAGCTTCCCGTCCTGCCGCCTTGAATCACGCTGACCGGGCCAAGCCAAGGCAAAAAAACCATAGAGCTTGGCCCTACCCTCGTAATGGTGCACATCTGGAGGTCATGTTGAAGTCCAGCTCCACGCCAAGCTTGTCACTGTGGTGGCCGTACGGTGTCAGGGTCTCAATTGGAGTTTTCCCCCGCCGTCGACCCTTAAGTCCGAACGTCATCGCCCCTCAAATTAGCCTTGCGTAGTCCACCTCCTTCCAATTCACCATGCACCCAACTAGCCCTATGAGTCAGCCAGCGATTGGAGTCGTCTCAGCGAGCTTCCATCCTATAGTGAGGTAATGCGGGGCATTCTCCTCGCGGCGGTCCGCCACGGCCATCGAGGTGGGTGCTCAGCCAGGGCATCGCTCCTCGATCCTTTGTCTTAATTGAGTGGTGAAATTATGTCTCCTTGACTCAGTTGACTTGCCCGTGCAGCAGTTTCACCGACAGAGCAGGTGGTCGCTGGGAATGCCTTCGCCACAGTCAGCATGAACCGAAGCCACCCCGCGCTCGTGTCCAACCATCTTGCCGAGCCTCGCAATGTCTTCCAATCTGTCCTACGCGTATCTAGTGAGGTCCTCTTGCTCCTAGGGTAGGTGATTGAGCCGGTTAGGACCAAGGCTCGTCGGAGCGCGTGGTCGCCTTCGGCGAATGTAGAGTAGATGCAGTGTATGTGGCCGGCTCGTTTGGGAGTATAGCAGGCATGTCTAGGACCTCTGGGATGTTACCAGTACGCTAGGCATGGAGTATAGGTAGTGATGGTAGTGTGGTGTTAGGTGATTTCACCGGTGTTGGTGTTGCCGCGGCCAGACCCCGCCACGGTGCATGGCCACACCTATGAGCTGCACCATTTTAGTGTATGATACCTCTATCGATGGCGCTTCATTCATAGACTGCTAGGGAGGTGTTTGTTGAGGCCGAGGCGGCATGTGCTCGCCAGCGTTTGGCCAGAGATGCCGCGGCCTCTGTTGAGTTCCGGCCAGGAACTTTGTAACGCGAATTCGAAGTGAACCGGGGGTTAAGTGCGAGAGTCAGTGAGATAGGGGAATAGTGGAAAGGACTGCGGTTCCATTTGATTGGAAGCCGAGGGCTCTTTTGCATAACATGGCGCACGCGTGGGTTTTCCCTATGTGGGCCGCTGTCACGCGAGGGCCGTGCCATGCTAGGCCATGCCGGTGTGCTGCGCATGCGCGCGCGGGGGCGCTGGAGTGGGCCGAGCCGGTCGCTCGTGGGCCACTCGGGTAGAAATCGGTTTTTCATTTTCCAGTAAATTAGTAAATGCTTATTCACTTTAGTTTTGAGCTGAACTTTGATAATTTGTAGTAAATCTTGTAGATGTCCAAAAATAGTGAAACCAAGTTTGTTAGGTTCACAAAAATGCCATCTATCTATTAGTGTAGTTAGTTTACAGTTAGCTGTGATAATGATAGGTTCATAAATTCAAATTGGAGAGCATAGTATTATGTAAATTAATATTTGTAGGAATTTTTGTGGCAAATTGATGATAGCTTTAGCCATGAAATTGTTACAGTAGGATCATTAGATTATTATGTACTCCCTGTAATTTTTGTAGCCCTAGAGTAGGTCGATAAATAGAATAGCTATTACTCCCTGTTTTATCATATGTAGATGTAAATCGGTATTAAGAGTAAGAATACCTTTAGTTGCTAAGATAATATATGTAATGTGTCATACTTGTTAGTGGTGATAGTAGGTAACTTAGCACCTTAGTCGGTAGGACTAGCTTAGTAACTTGATAGATGTATTTTGTTTTAAGAGTTGCTATTGCCATATTACTAAGTGTTGCATCATCATTTCATGCATGTAGATCATGAGTTGGTAGAGTTCGTGCCCATAGACGAACAGGATTATGAAGAGGTCATTGAGGAGTACGAGGAGGAGATCCTCGTGCAGGAGGGAGCCTCAGAGCCTTTTGGTGCTGACTTTGCTGACCCACCGCCTGCCCAAGGCAACCCCCGGTGCATAACCCTTATTTTAAATGATCACTGAATATATATGATGTGCATTTACATTACAGGCATTTTATGGAAACTACATGCATAAATATATCTACCTATGAGTCCTACTAGTACAGGTCGAGTAGCTACTATGCTCTAGATTTCGGTAGCGTGAGTAACCTGTCGTTACTCACAATAGGTGATAATTATGATCACTCATGTTAAAATAGTGGAAAGGAAAAGTGGTGACCGGGTGGGGATATGGTTTGGGTACTGGTGGGTGTAAGAGGTTGTGTCCTGCGGCCAACAGGGCATAGCTTGGTTACACTTTTTCCCAGTCTATGTCGGTTAAGGACCGTTCGTTGCAATGGATGCTAGGCAAGTCACAGATCTATTATCCCGAGCACATACTTGGGTATGGGCGCAGGGAAGACTTGTTGCTCTCTTGTCGTCGGTTCTGGCTCTTTTCGGACAGACTGATTGGAGGCGGGATAGTGGAGGTCCTTGCACTGCACTAAGTCCGAGACTTAGAAGTGGGGGCTTGGAGTCCAAGTTTGGACGGCGACCTAGACCCCTTGACAGAAGGATGATGGGTTGGTCCTGCTTGTGCCTAGGGTACAAGCGGGGCGTGTGTTTTGGGGTACCCAGCTGGGCACATTGGTTCGCGAATCGCCGCCGAGTCGGTACGACTTGTCTTAACTCTGGCATCATAGTAAGAACTGAAAGATGGAAGGTGATGAAATAGAACTGATTGCTCAACTCTTGCTTGAAAGTAGAACAGGTGCTTACATAGAATGACTAGATAATAAATTAATACGGCTATTAATAATATCACAAATAAGGACTCACTATTAGTATTGCTTTCTGCAAAAAGGAAACCAGCAAACCATAAAGCACAAAATATTCCTTAGAGTCAGGAAATTATTCCCACTAGTCGGATAAGTCTTGCAAGTACATTGTGTATTTAGGGTTTATTTACCCCTTTTGTAGGTAATGCATGACTAGTTCTATTTTGTGAAGGATTCTTCTGGTGGGCACAGACGGAATCCTGGCTTACTATCGATAGATGTTTCTTTTAAATTTCGTTGTTTAATATTCTGCACTCTGACATTTGGTAATGTAATAATGTGATTTTTAAGAACTTTGAATGTATGAAATGGACTAAGTTTGTAACTCATTCTCATTATTGGATCCTTGGGAAAAATGTGGATCTTTCGGGCTCTCCCTTGGGGTGTGCCCGACGGAAACTGCCCGCCGTAGCTTGATTTCAGGGTGCTTAGTATCTGGTGGATGACGAGCGCCTCTGTAAGTGTGTTATTTTGGGCGGTTCTGCCACATAGTGTCACCCATGGTGTTGGGGAAGAGAACATAGGCAAACAGGTGTAGGATCCATGCCCTATAGTAGTACCCAACTGTCTCCTCATCTGCCTCCTCGGGGTACTATGCGAACTCTTGCCGGAGCCAGGAGATGAGAACTCCAGAAGTGTGAGCCCCTTGCTCGCCAAGCTCACACCCAAGGAAGGCCTCCACTCGTGCTCTCCAGCCTTCTGACCTGCACTGCCCGGTTAAAAGCTCTAGTTTGGTTTTGGTGAATTGATGAAACCCTAAGTGCTAACCTAGCTTATCAAAGTGATCATGAGATAGGTAGCACATTCCAAGTGGTGAAGCAAATGAAGATCATGACATGATGATGGTGATGCCATGGTGATGATCAAGTGCTTGGACTTGAAAAGAAAAAGAGAAAAACAAAAGGCTCAAGGCAAAGGTATAAATGGTAGGAGCCATTTTATTTTGGGTGATCGAGACACTTAGTGAGTGTGATCACATTTAGGATCGATAGCCATACTATTAAGAGGGGTGAAACTTGTATCAAAATGCGGTTATCAAAGTGCCACTAGATGTTCTAACTCATTGCATATGCATTTAGGATCTAGTGGAGTGCTAACACCCTTGAAAATGTTTTTGTGAAAATATGCTAACACACATGTGCACAAGGTGATACACTTGGTGGTTGGCACATTTGAGCAAGGGTTAGAAACTTCACCAGCAAAGTGTCCGCCCATAGAGTGCGGACAGTCCAACGGTGCCACCGGCGCTCTATACAGAAAAGACGGAGGTCATTGTAAGTGACCGGACGCTGGTCTTGGTTGGACCGGCGCGTCCGGTCAGTGGCAGCAGAGGGCGTGCTGTTTTGGTCTCATGACCGAATGCTGGTACAAAAACTGATTGGACGCTCAGGGCCTGAGTCCAGTCAGTCTGACGTCTGATGATGTTTGGTGACCGGATGCTGGGTGTGTCCGGTTGAGCATGACCGGACACGTCCGGACATGATTTCTCGCTTCTGGATGCTTATTGGAAACGACCGAACACTGAGGTCCAACATCCGGTCATCACTTGACCGTTGGGATCGTGCGTTCAGTATTTGAAGAGAGGGGACACATGGCGTGCATCACACGACCGGACACTAGGGTCCAGCATCCGGTCAATCTGACCGGTGTGTTCGGTCGGCCCGTGTTCTGTGTAGTGAGGAACCCAATGGCTCTATTTCGTGGGGGCTTCTATTAAGCCCCATGGCCGGCTCAAGCTCACTCTCTTGGCCATTTGCATTGACATAGCAACCTTGTGAGCTTAGCCAAAGCCCTCCCGCTCATCTCCATCATTGATTCATCATCTTTGTGAGATTGGGAGATAATCCAAGTGCATTGCTTGCGTGTTTACATCTAGAGGCACTTGGTGTTCGTGTTTCGCTACGGGATTCGCTTGTTACTCTCTGTGGTTGCTGCCACCTAGATGGCTTGGAGCAGCGAGGATCATCGAGCGGAGGTTGGTGATTGTCTCCGGCTCCGATCGTGGTGATTGTGAGGGGTTCTTGACCTTTCCCCAGCGAAGAGCCAAAAGGTACTCTAGTGGATTGCTCATGGCTTGTGTGATCCTCATCTTGTGTTGGTTGTATGGCACCCTATTGAGGGTTTGGCATGTGATGCCAATTAGCGCATGAACCTCCAAGTGAGTGAATCACCACAACGAGGACTAGCTTGCTGGCAAGCAAGTGAACCTCGGTAAAAAATCATTGTGTCATCATTTGATTTCGAGGTGATTGGTCTTCATTGATATTCATTCTTGTGATTGATTGACTCCTTCCTCGACACGGCGGTATAAACAAATTGCTCACTCTCTTTACATTACCGCAAACTAGTTATCAAGCTCTTTAGTGTAGCTAGTCGTGAGAGCTTGTTAGTTTGGTTACTGTAGCTCTTTAGTTAGTCTTTGAGAGCACACTAACTTAGTGTAGTGCCATAGCTATTGTGTGGTTAGAGACAATAGAAACTAAAATTGTGGTAGGTGGCTTGACTTTTTAGTAGGCTAGCACAACACTTTCTTTGCCTCATAGTTGTCTAACGGGTTTGTTAAGTGTTGTTGTAGAATTTTTTATTAGGCTATTCACCCCCCCCCCCTCTAGCCATTAGGACCTTTTAAGTGGTATCAGAGCCGAGGTCACCGTGATTTGAGGCTTAACAACCTTCGGTGTAAAAAATGGCTTAAATCAACAACACCAAGAAGCCACCTCAATTTGATGGCACAAATTATCCGTATTGGAAATCAAAGATGACCACACATATCAAGTCAATCAATAGAAAAGTGTGGAAGGTGGTAGAAACCAAAATTGAGATTAATGATCCGGAGAATCCCACCACGGCCGAAGAAGTGCTTCTCCAAAACAATGACATTGTTCTAAGTGCCATTCATGATGCAATTGATGAGAGAACATTTGAGCAAATCAAGAATATTGAGATGGATCATGAGGCTTGGAAGAAGTTGGAAGAATCATTTGAGGGCACTCAAGCTGTGAAGGGTGCAAAGGCATACATTCTCAAAGAGAAGTTTGCAAGCTTCAAGATGAAGGAGGATGAGAGTGTGCCAGAGATGTTCCATAGGCTTCAAGTGCTTGTCAATGATCAAAGCACTTGGAGAAGAGGTGAAGGACAAGGACTTCTCCCATAAGTTCTTGAGATGCTTACCTTCAAGATTTGGCACATTGGTCACTATTCTAGTGAGAAGTGGTTTGGACACCATGACACCAAATCAAGTGTTGGGAGATATAATGACCGATGATACATATAGAGATGATGATGAGAAGGAAGAAAAGAAGGAGAAGAAAGATGAGAAGAAGAAGAGTGTGGCATTCAAGGCCACATCATCCAAGGTCAAGGCAAAGCAAGAAACATCAAGTGAAGATGATGGTTCATGGGATGATGATGATGATGACAAGATGGCTCTCTTTGTCAAGAAATTTGGCAAATTCATGATGAAGAAAGGGTACCATGCTAGAAGAAAGAAATCTTCATCTAAGAACAAGGAAGAGTCAAGAAGGTGCTTCAAATGTGGAAGCAAAGATCATCTTGTGGCTCAATGTCCATACAATAGCGACAATGATGATGACAACAAGAAGAACAAGAAGAAGGACAAGAAGGAAAAGAAAGAGAAGAAGGACAAGATGACCTTCAAGAAGAAGAAGGGTGGCTCATATGTGGTCACTTGGGATAGTGATGCTACCTCAAGTGATGATGATGATAGTGATGATGACAAGACCACCAAGAAGAAGGCACTTGCAAGCATTGCAATCAATGAGAAGCCTTCTCTCTTCGACACTCCATCATGCTTCATGGCTAAGGCCACTAAGGTACAAATTTGTGATGATGGAAGTGATGAGGAACATGATAATGAAAATGAAAATGAAAGTGATAGTGATGATGATGAACCTACTAAGGATGAACTATTTGATATGCTAGAAGATGCTAAAGAACACTTTGACATCAAGAGAAGGGAATGCAAAAGCTTGTGTAAGGAACTAAAAGCCCTTAAGCAAGCCTTTGATGAGCTCAGTGCATCTCATGAGAGGCTAGAGGAAGCCCATGAGAAGCTTGGCAAGGCTCACAAAAAGCTTGAAAAGGCTCATTCCTCTTTGCTTGATGAGCAAAATAAAAAGAAGCATGTTGAAACTTGCAATATAGGCTTAACTTGTGATATAATTGATGAATCATCATCTATGCCTATCATTGTTGCTCCTGCTAACCCTTCTTGTAGTACTTCTATTTCCACCTCATCTAGTAGTGATGGTCTCACTTGTGATACCTCACTAATGGTTGAGAATGAAAACCTCAAGAAGGAGGTCAATAAGCTCACTCACACCTTGGCTAAGGCCTATGGTGGTGAGGACCGCTTGCTTATGTGCTTGGGTAGCCAAAGAGCTTCTCTTTACAAAGAGGGATTGGGCTATACCCCCAAGAAAGGCAAGGCGGCTTTTGCTCCTCACAAGACTAGTTTTGTGAAGAACAATGGTTGGTTTTGCACTAGTTGCAAGCAAGTTGGTCATAAAGAGCATGAATGCAAGAACAAAAGCAAAAATGCTAATGTATCCTCCATTAAGCTTGATTCTTTCTATGTGCTTACTAAGGGTACAAATGGTGTGAAGACTAAGTTCATTGGTAAACCATGGATGGGCTCAAAGAAGAAAGCCATTTGGGTACCAAAGAGCTTAGTGACTAACCTTCAAGGACCCAAGCAAGTTTGGGTACCTAAAAAGAATTGATCTTCTTTTGTAGGTCAATTACAAAGCCGGAGGAAGGCATTGGGTTCTCGATAGTGGGTGTACTCAACACATGACCGGTGATGCAAGAATGTTTAACTCAATCAACACCAATGGCAATGATGGTTATGATAGTATCACATTTGGTGACAATGGCAAAGGCAAGGTCCAAGGGCTCGGTAAGATTGCAATATCCAATGACATGAGCATTTCCAATGTGTTGCTAGTAGAGAGTTTGAATTTCAACTTGCTATCCGTGGCTCAATTGTGTGATCTTGGATTCAAATGCATATTTGGGGCATATGATCTAGAGATCATAAGTGTAGATGGCTCTAATTTGATCTTCAAAGGCTTTAGATATGAGAATCTAGACTTGGTTGATTTCAATGCTAGTGAAGCTAAATTATCTACATGTTTGTTCACTAAGTCTAGCATGGGTTGGTTATGGCATAGAAGGCTTGGTCATATTGGAATGAAACAATTGAATAGATTGGTTAAGCATGACTTGGTTAGAGCCTTGAAAGATGTTGTGTTTGAAAAAGATAAGCTTTGTAGCTCTTGTCAAGCCGGCAAACAAGTTGGAAACACCCATCCTAAGAAAAGCATGACGAGCACTAGTAAAGCATTTGAGTTATTACACATGGATTTGTTTGGACCAACTCAATACACTAGCATCGGTGGTAACAAATATGGCTTTGTGATAGTGGATAATTACACTAGATACACATGGATATTCTTTCTAGTGGACAAAAGTGATGTGTTTGCAACATTCAAATCATTTGTCAAGGGCATTCACAATGAGTTTGAAACAACCATCAAGAGACTTAGAAGTGACAATGGTAGTGAGTTTAAGAACACTAGAATTAATGAGTTGTGTGATGAATTTAGAATTAGACATCAATTCTCAGCCAAGTACACTCCACAATCAAATGGCCTTGTTGAGAGGAAGAATAGAACACTCATTGATATGGCAAGGTCTATGCTTAGTGAGTACAATGTGAGTCAATCCTTTTGGGCCGAAGCTATCAACATGGCTTGCTATTGTAGCAACCGCCTCTATTATCACCCATTGAAAGAGAAGACACCATATGAGCTCTTGAATGGTAGAAAGCTCAACATTGCATACTTTCGAGTCTTTGGTTGCAAATGCTATATCTTGAAGAATGGCACTAGATTGGGCAAGTTTGACAAGAAATGTGATGAAGGATTCCTACTTGGTTATTCCACTACAAGCAAAGCATATAGAGTTTGGAATTTGGATAGTGGTACTCTTGAGGAAGTTCATGATGTTGAATTTAATGAAACCAAGGGTTCGCAAGAAGAGATTGAGAACTTAGAAGATGTTAGAGGCATTCAACTTTCAAGTGCCATGAAGAACATGGATGTTGGTGAATTGAGGCCTAGGCAAGTGAATGATGATGAAGATGATCAAGTGCAAGTGCTCTCTAACTCAAATGTGCAAGATGATACAAATCAAGCTAGTGCAAGTGGCTCTCATGATAATGAACAAGATCAAGTGGCTAGTACATCATCTCAACCCAATGATCAAGCAAGTGCAAGCAATCAAGTTCCAATGCTCCAACCAACAAATATTGCAAGCGATCATCCATTGGACACTATAATTAGAGATATTTCTAGAGGTGTACAAACAAGATCAAGATTGGCTTCATTTTGTGAGTATTTCTCATTTGTGTCATCCATTGAACCAAACAAGATAGATGAAGCATTAAAGGATGTTGATTGGGTGAATGCTATGCATGAAAAATTGAATAACTTCACAAGAAATCAAGTATGGGAATTAGTAGAGAGACCAAAGGGATACAATGTGATTGGAACCAAATGGGTCTTTAGAAACAAGCAAGATCAAGATGGGATAGTAGTAAGAAACAAAGCAAGATTGGTAGCACAAGGCTATACACAAGTTGAAGGTCTTGACTTTGGAGAAACATATGCCCCGGTTGCTAGATTGGAAGCAATCAGAATCTTGCTAGCCTATGCTTGTGCCCACAACATCAAACTCTATCAAATGGATGTAAAGAGTGTATTTCTCAATGGTTACATCAATGAAGAAGTATATGTTGAGCAACCTCCCAGTTTTGAAGATGACAAGAAGCCCGACCATGTGTACAAGTTGAAGAAGGCATTGTATGGCTTGAAGCAAGCACCTAGAGCATGGTATGAGAGATTGAGGGACTTCCTACTCTCTAAAGGGTTCATGATGGGCAAGGTTGACACCACTCTTTTTATCAAGAAGATTGGAAAAGATTTATTTGTGTTGCAAATCTATGTTGATGACATCATATTTGGATCAACCAATCAAGACTTTTGTGATGAGTTTGGAAAGATGATGGCTAATGAGTTCGAGATGTCCATGATTGGAGAGTTAAGTTACTTCCTTGGTCTTCAAATCAAACAATTGAAGAATGGTACATTTGTGAGTCAAGGCAAGTATATCAAGGACATGATCAAGAAGTTTGGCATGAGTGATAGCAAAGCTATTAGCACACCAATGGGAACAAATGGCAACTTGGATAGTGATGCAAGTGGCAATATGGTGGATCAAAAATTGTATCGGTCTATAATTGGAAGCCTACTCTATGTGACCGCATCAAGGCCGAATGTCATGTTTAGTGTATGCATGTGTGCAAGATTTCAAGCCTCACCAAGAGAAAGTCATTTGAAGTCTACAAAGAGAATATTGAGGTACTTGAAGCATACACAAAATATTGGTTTGTGGTATCCCAAAGGAGCAAAGTTTGAGCTAGTTGGTTACTCCGACTCGGATTATGCAGGATGCAAGGTTGAAAGGAAGAGCACCTCGGTCACATGTCAATTGTTGAGAAGATCACTTGTTTCATGGTCATCAAAGAAGCAAAATAGTGTTGCATTATCAACCGCCGAAGCCGAATACTTATCTGCCGGTAGTTGTTGTGCACAAATACTTTGGATGAAGGCCACCTTGAATGACTTTGGAATCAAGTTCAAGAAAGTGCCATTGCTATGTGACAATGAGAGTGCAATCAAGTTAACCAATAATCCGGTTCAACATGCAAGAACAAAGCACATTGATGTCCGCCACCATTTCATAAGAGATCACCAACAAAAAGGGGATATTTGCATTGAGAGTGTGGGCACCGAAGATCCACTTGCCTGATATATTCACCAAGCCATTAGATGAGAAAAGGTTTTGCAAGCTAAGGAATGAGTTGAACATATTGGATTTCTCAAATATGTGTTGATGCACCCCCCCCCCACTTATATGACATGCCTCTCCTTTCGAGCAATCCAAGGTAAAAGTTGATTGGCATGGCATACATCCTTGCTAAGGACATGTTTAAGTGCATCTAGACATCTTTCACATTTAATAGGATCATTCATGCAAAATCAAATGAATTTGATGATTGTATGGTACCACTATTGCTTCTATGCTTATTTTGATCTAGTGGTAGCATATGACATGTTTGTGGGCTTGTAAACCTAGTGTCTAATCTAGAAAATAAGCTCTAAGTGTTTAACTCAACATGGTACAAGATAATCCTTATTTAGAGGTGTGAAGAAGCTTGTCCTTGGATCAAACCGAGTTAAATATCTTTGGCAAATGATCTAGATTGGACCAAATTTGGAAAATTGATCCTCACCCCATTGATTGACATTGATAATCTCAACCTATCTACATTTTGAACCTTTGTGGTCATTGATGACAAAGGGGGAGAAAAACAAAGATATTAGAGTACTGAGATAGTGAGAAAAGACAACAAAGGGGAGAATTTGACATATGGGGAGAGATATGACAAAGGAAAGGGATCAATTAAAATATTGAGCACACAAGTAGGGGGAGCAAGCTCATGAACTTGTATGGTGCATTTGAATATGCATTTCATACGTTTGCTTGCATGGCACATGTTTTAAATTTCAATATCCATGCTTGTGTGGTGTATGCTAGTTGTAGGTTTGAATGATGAAATGAAAATCTAGCATGCGTAGGTTATCTAGTGATTTCATTTCCAAGTGTTTCCAAGTGGTATCGAGCTAACCATGGTGCTAAGGATGGTATAATGGTGCACTCCGATTGGTATCACACTTCAAAGGTCCATCTTTTATACCTTAGCATCATTTGGTAGACATTGTCTCCTATATTTCCTATCTAAGCATATGTGCAAGCTTCAATCCAAACTCTTAGCACATATGTAGGGGGAGCAATTGCTACCATATGGAGTTCATGAAACTTGTCCATATCCTTTTACACATAGTAAATATGCTTGGGAAAGCAACATGGATCTATTTGAATTTCAATTCATATCTTTGTGAAAGGGTTGTCATCAATTACCAAAAAAGGGGGAGATTGAAAGCTCTGGTTTGGTTTTGGTGAATTGATGAAACCCTTATTTTAAATGATCACTGAATATATATGATGTGCATTTATGTTGCAGGCATTTTATGGAAACTACATGCATAAATATATCTACCTATGAGTCCTACTAGTACAGGTCAAGTAGCTACTATGCTCAGAATTTCGGTAGCGTGAGTAACCTATCGTTACTCACAATAGGTGATAATTATGATCACTCATGTTAAAATGGTGGAAAGGAAAAGTGGTGACTGGGTGGGGATATGGTTTGGGTACTGGTGGGTGTAAGAGGCTGTGTCCTGCGGCCAACAGGGCATAGCTTGGTTACCCTTTTTCCCTATCTATGTCGGTTAAGGACCGTTCATTGCAATGGATGCTAGGTAAGTCATAGATCTATTATCCCGAGCACATACTTAGGTATGGGCGCAGGGAAGACTTGTTGCTCTCTTGTAGTGGGTTCCAACTCTATTCGGACAGACTGATTGGAGGCGGGGATTGTGGAGGTCCTTGCACTGCACTAAGTCCAGGACTTAGAAGCGAGGGCTTGGAGTCTAAGTTTGGACAGGGACCTAGACCCCTTGATGGAAGGGTAATGGGTTGGTCCTACTTGTGCCTGGGGTACAAGTGGGGCATGTGTTTTGGGGTACCCAGCTGGGCACATTGGTTCGCGAATCGCCGCCGAGTCGGTACGACTTGTCTTAACTCTAGCATCATAGTAAGAACTGAAAGATGGAAGGTGATGAAATGGAACTGATTGCTCAACTCTTGCTTGAAAGTAGAACAGGTGCTTACATAGAATGGCTAGATAATAAATCAATACGGCTATTAATAATATCACAAATAAGGAGTCACTATTAGTATTGCTTTCTACAAAAAGGAAACTAGCAAACCATAAAGCTCATAATATTCCTTAGAGTCGGGAAATTATTCCCACTAGTCGGATAAGTCTTGCGAGTACATTGTGTACTTAGGGTTTATTTACCCCTTTTGTAGGTAATGCATGAGGAGTTCTGTTGTGTGAAGGATTCTTCTGGTGGGCACAGATGGAATCCTAGCTTACTATCAATAGATGTTTCTTTTAAATTCCATTGTTTAATATTCCGCACTTTGACATTTGGTAATGTAATAATGTGATTTTTAAGAACTTTGAATGTATGAAATGGACTAAGTTTGTAACTCATTCTCATTATTGGATCCTTGGGAAAAATGTGGATCTTTGGGCTCTCCCTTTGGGTGTGTCCAACGGAAACTGCCCGCCGTAGCTTGATTTCGGGGTGCTTAGTGTCTGGTGGAAGACGAGCGCCTCCGTAAGTGTGTTATTTTGGGCAGTTCTGCCACACAGTGTCACCCGTGGTGTCGAGGAAGAGAACATAGGCAAATAGGTGTAGGATCCATGTCCTGTAGTAGTACCCAACTGTCTCCTCATCTGCCTCCTCGGGGTACTGTGCGAACTCTTGCGGAGCCAGAAGATGAGAACTCCAGAAGTGCGAGCCCTTTGCTCGCCAAGCTCATGCCCAAGGAAGGCCTCCACTCGTGCTCTCCAGCCTTCTAACCTACACTGCCCGGTTGAAAGCTCTAGTTTGGTTTTGGTGAATTGATGAAATCCTAAGTGCTAACCTAGCTTATCAAAGTGATCATGAGATAGGTAGCACATTCCAAATGGTGAAGCAAATGAAGATCATGACATGATGATGGTGATGCCATGGTGATGATCAAGTGCTTGGACTTGAAAAGAAAAAGAGAAAAACAAAAGGCTCAAGGTAAAGGTATAAATGGTAGGAGCCATTTTATTTTGGGTGATCGAGACACTTAGTGAGTGTGATCACATTTAAGATCGATAGCCATACTATTAAGAGGGGTGAAACTCGTATTGAAATATGGTTATCAAAGTGCCACTAGATGTTCTAACTCATTGCATATGCATTTAGGATCTAGTGGAGTGCTAACACCCTTGAAAATGTTTTTGTGAAAATATGCTAACACACATGTGCACAAGGTGATACACTTGGTGGTTGGCACATTTGAGCAAGGGTTAGAAACTTTACCGGCAGAGTGTCCACCCATAGAGTGCGGATAGTCCAACGATGCCACCGGCACTCTATACAGAAAAGACAAAGGTCACTATAAGTGACCGGACGCTGGTCTCAGTTGGACCGGCGCGTCCGGTCAGTGGCAGCAGAGGGCGCGCTGTTTTGGTCTCATGACCGAATGCTGGTGCGAAAACTGATCGGACGCTCAGGGCCTGAGTCTGGTCAGTCTGACGTATGATGATGTTGGGTGACCGAACGCTGGGTGTGTCTGGTCGAGCATGACCGGATGCATCCGGTCATGATTTCTCGCTTCTAGATGCTTGCTGGAAACGACCGGACGCTGAGGTCCAGCGTCCGGTCACTTCACAGCAGCGCGTTCGGTCATCACTTGACCATTGGGATCGTGCGCTCAGTATTTGAAGAGAGAGGACACATGGCGTGCATCGCACGACTGGACACTGGGGTCCAGCGTCCAGTCAATCTGACCGGTGCATCCGGTCGGCCCGTGTTCTGTGCAGTGAGGAACCCAATGGCTTTATTTTGTGGGGGCTTCTATTTAAGCCCCATGGCTGGCTCAAGCTCACTCTCTTGGCTATTTGCATTGACATAGCAACCTTGTGAGCTTAGCCAAAGCCCTCCCACTCATCTCCATCATTGATTCATCATCTTTGTGAGATTGGGAGAGAATCCAAGTGCATTGCTTGCATGTTTACATCTAGAGGCACTTGGTGTTCGTGTTTCGCTATGGGATTTGCTTGTTACTCTCTGTGGTTGCTGCCACCTAGATGGCTTGGAGCAGCGAGGATCATCGAGCGGAGGTTGGTGATTGTCTCCGGCTTCGATCATGGTGATTGTGAGGGGTTCTTGACCTTTCCCCAGCGGAGAGCCAAAAGGTACTCTAGTGGATTCCTCGTGGCTTGTGTGATCCTCATCTTGTGTTGGTTGTGCGGCACCCTATTGAGGGTTTGGCATGTGATGCCAATTAGCGCGTGAACCTCCAAGTGAGTGAATCGCCACAATGAGGACTAGCTTGGGGCAAGCAAGTGAACCTCGGTAAAAAATTATTGTGTCATCATTTGATTTTGAGATGATTGGTCTTCATTGATATTCATTCTTGTGATTTATTGACTCCTCCCTCGACACGGCGGTATAAACAAATTGCTCACTCTCTTTACATTACCGCAAACTAGTTATCAAGCTCTTTAGTGTAGCTAGTCGTGAGAGCTTGTTAGTTTGGTTAGTGTAGCTCTTTAGTTAGTCTTTGAGAGCACACTAACTTAGTGTAGTGCCATAGCTATTGTGTGGTTAGAGACAATAGAAACTAAAATTGTGGTAGGTGGCTTGCCTTTTTAGTAGGCTAGCGCAACACTTACTTCGCCTCATAATTGTCTAACTGGTTTATTAAGTGTTGTTGTAGATTTTTTTATTAGGCTATTCACCCCCCCTAGCCATTAGGACCTTTTACCGGTGATTGGGTTGCCGTGAATCCTTAGGCCTAGCATCTTCTGACAGTCCTGGAGCATGACTGTCATCTCCCCGAAAGGTAGGTGGAAGCTGTGAGTCTCCGGCGGCCACCTATATTTTAGACAAAGCAAGATTACATGTCAAAAAGGCAAGCGCATGAACAAATGGCCATGAATGGAGGCAATGATTGAATATAATACCTGTTAACCAACATAGTTATGGCCGCTGACTTGAACTTGGACAACCCACGACAAACCTGAAAAGAGATGACATCTAAGCCAGCTCTTTGAAAGAAAGGAGTGTACCTGTCGTCATACCGCATGTCCAAGAACCCATTGTGGGTTCTAGGACGAAGGAGCGGAAGGTCCTGCATGAAATAAAACATAGTCTCCTGTTACTTCACGAACACATATACGCTCACCAAAATTTGAACAAAATGTATAGATTATTACCTGCCCCTACGCTATGAGACGTCCTCAGTAGGTCGCCTCGTACGTCGGGTCAAGCAGGTGGAATTGTGCCATCCTACAAAGAAGTCAATGAATTAGAAATTCAATATACAATGAAACATGAACTTAGAAATGTACAAGTAATTGACACAATTACATGCATAATTAATTAAATGAATACGACAAATATGAAATAATGAAATCAACCAATAGTCGCACCTCACCAATCTGCCAATAGCAACTTTGTGAATTGTGGCCAAGTCTACCACACTTGCCGCACTCATATTGCTCGGGGTCAGTAACAAATGGGGTTCCTCTCCCACGCCTCGTTCTTCCGGGTATCTGATCCATAACCATCCTATGACTCGTCCTCTTCCTTGATCCATGCTTGTTCCAACGATGAGCTGGATCCATAATGTACTTCGGCCCATCATATGGAGGCCACTCTCTAGGGTCCCGAAAAGGCACGAAGCGGGGGCTCCATGTGTGCACAAGCGTGTCGACACTGAACTCGTGAGGTATCCTGCTCTCGATATTATAGTTGTGATGCCTAGCTGCTAACACCAAATGGGAACATACAAAGTGGTACTACCTTGGTTTACCACAAGTCCATTTGAAATCTTGGAGGACAACCACATGCATCCTCGACTCTCGGACCTCATCGTCGGACATTGTACCGCCCCTATGCTCGACCTGATAAGTCCCTATGGTGTGGTCAAAGCATGTAACCTCATGTGTGTCAGCCCTTTCATTTGCCTTCTCTAGGTGTGCCTTTGGTTTTAGAGCCCATATCTCTCCATCACTCTGCAACTTCGATGCATGGGCGTGTCTATCGTTGAACCAGGCAACAAGCTTATAGAAGGTGAATTGAACAATTGCATTCATGGGCATACCACGTATCCCCAATAGCAACTTATTGAATGACTCCGCCATGTTGGTGCACTGAAACTTGTACCTCCATCCACCGGCGTCGTGAGCTCTCTTCCATTTCTCCAAATCCCTCATCAAACCTATGAGCCATTGTCTATCATCTACATTTGATGCGGTTCTGACCTACTCCAACTTTTTCTAAAAGTATTTGTCCTCAAGCTGTCGAGCAGTCTCCTGGAATAGATCAAAGTTACTCTTCACACCATCCTTCCAGAGTAGATTCTAGGCAAGGTGCCAAGTACACCAACGATGGTGTAAAGGTGCATACCCCTCTATCTGCTCTTGCATGGCATTAAGTATGCCCTGGTGCCTATCAGATATGATGCCAACCTCCCTACTAGGCCCAACCATGTGTATCCGGATTAGCCTCAAGAACCATCCCCAACTGTCATTGTTCTCCTTCTCAACCAAAGCAAATGCCAAAGGAACCAACTTGTTGTTCGCATCACAGGATATGGCTATAAGAAGTGTGCCCTGGTATTTGCCAATCAAGAATATACCATTAATGGAGAAGACAGGACGACAGTGCCTAAAGGACTCGACACACTGAGGGAAGCACCAGAAAGCATGGAAGAATATCTACCTCCCTTCCTTCCATGCATTTGGTTTTGGATGTACTCATAATGCATGCCTAGATTCACCGCTTTGATTGCATTGAAAAGTACTGGCAACTGCTCATGCCCATCCTCCTAGTCCCCATATATCATCTTCCACGCTCGCTGCTTAGCCCTCCAAGCTTTACCATAAGTTATCACATAACCTCCATACAATGCCTCAATGGTCCTGATAATTGTCCTCACCTTCATGTTGGGTTCTCCCTGCAATATTCCCATCAACCGCTTGGCAATGAGGGTAGATGTCAACTGTCGATGCCTCAGTGTCAGCTCATGGTCAGCACAATTGAGTGCCCGACAACTTTTGTGATCTTCCACTTTCCAGTGACCTTTTGCTTCCTTGCACAAACCCTCCATGGGCAGCGTTCCTTGTCACACACAACCATGTAACGGCACTCCGCATATGAATGCAAGACCTTGTAAGGTCTCTTTCATATCACTACAAACGCTTGCAACCACCTCTTCAATGCAGGGAGGTCCTTGAACACCCTCCCACTCTCAATTACCATGTTAGGGTCGGCCTCAAGAGCTTCTAGGAGTTCATCATCACATCCTTCTGCACACGCCTGATCAGAATGAGAAAGATCGCTGAACTCGTGAACTCTTGGATCACGGTGTCTGGGAAAGATGCACCTCAGCATCTCAACATCACTCTCTGTCAGCTCTCCAACAGGGCGATCATCATCAGAATCAAGAGCCCTTGCCATCTCATATGGCTCTAAATCATTCATAATTTCAACACTATTAGAGCCACGGAATCCATCTCCATAGTGCACTTGCATAGCAACAAGGGGCACATCCACATTCTCATGAATGTCTCCTGCAACATAAGTAGAGAAATGAGGAAAGAATGAAAGAAATGGATGTAAGGAAGGAGGTAAGCTCCCAATAACCATGTGGTTAAGACACTTACTTGGATGATTCTGTGTCAAAGGGATCTCATGAGGAAGATCTGCCATAGCAACATGAGTCTGACAAGCATCTCCAACTACTACATTGGGGGTAGATTGAGCATCGGGAACCGTAGGTGCAACCTCCACATCCATATTAGGTTCTGGGACGGGAGGGTCAATATGTGCCTACTGACCCATTGGTGGGGAAACCCCATGAAGGATGGGATCAACTAACACCCAACGCACAACCACGTCCAAACATTGTAGCTGGCTCTTCATAGCCGATCTCACATAGTTCTCCCACTGATCCGCACACCCAATTGGGATCATTCGCCTGAGGATGTTGGGAGGAGCACCTAGGTGCAGTACACCCTCAACTGCAATGCCATCATCTCCAAGGCAATGCAGCTCCTCCCGAGCCCTTGCAACCATCTCACTAAATGAAGGTCTATCATTGAATAGCACAGGCACGCTTTGCATATCAACAAACTCAACATATCCATAGCGATCGTATTCAACGATGCCTCCATGATATATGGTCACTAGGTTGTCCATCTAGTTCAAACACATAACCAAACACATGTCCTTTAGTCCAAATTAGATGATAGATAGTACCTAACAAGTACTTTCTAACTACAAACTAAGTAAATAAGATAATAACTACATACATAGATACAGTGTACTAACTAAATATCTAGATCCTATTTAGTTAACTAAATATGTAACTACCTATCTAAGTAGCTATCTAACTATATCTATGTATCTATGTATCTATGTTTCTATCTATCTCACTAGATCACTAACTAAATCAACTACCTAAGTCATCACATTAACTAGTAAATAACAAATGCCAAAACTACTACACTACAATCAAAGCTAATTAAGTACGCACATTACAAATTCATAATTTTTACCTGTCCGACGACGGAGTCACGGACATCGACGAAGTCGCAGCGGACATCGGGCGTGGGTCAGGCTGACGAGCCAAGCCATGGTGGCACGGGCGGGCACTGCAGGTGCCAAGGCTGGCGGGGGCGCGGTCGAGGACAGCGGTGGCGCGCGGTGGGCATGGGAAGCTCGGCGCTCCGCGTGGCGAGGCCGGCTCGGTGGGCGCAGGCGGCATGGCGGGCGCGTCCTAGGTCGGCGGTGGCGGTGGCACGGTCACGGTCACGGCACCGGCGTGGCGGGCGCGGGGACCTGGCATGGCCGCAGGGCACGGTGGTCCTGCGGGGGCGCGGACTCGGTGGCGGTGCGGCATGGGCGGTCGAGCGCGGGGCGCGGGCGAGGGCGAGGGAGCGCAGGCACGGATGGCTGGTGGCGGGAGAGAGAGCGGGCGGCGGCGGCGGTGCGCTGCTCGGGCGAGGGAGGTGCGAGAGAGAGGGAGAGGAAGAGAGAAAGGATTGGGGCCCATACGTAAGACAGGCTCGCCGCTAGTCATCCTGGCACCGAGCTTGGCGCCAAGATCTACGGCGTCGAGCTCGGCGCCAGGGTGACTAGCGCCGACCTTCCTGCCATGTCATCTCCATGTCTGCTTCGAGCCTAAGGGCTCAACGCCAGCAACACTGGCGTCGGACGTGTAAGCTCGGCGCCAGCAACGATGGCGCCAAGCTAAGGGTCCATATTTTGAAATCTTTCCTCCAGGGGCATATTTATGAAAAATTTTCAAAAAAAGGCAAAAAAAATAAAACATTTGGCCGGCCCTCCCCCTCTCTTCTTCGCGTCACTTCCAGAAATATCAACCCAAAGCCCAAGCAGGGGAAAAATAGAATCCTAGTACGTTTCTCTCACAACTAATAAAAGGTGGACACGTTTTTGGTGCGACAAGTAACTTGGGGTGATCGATCTGCCGCCTCCTGCAATCCCCACGCGCTCGCTCCCACATTCTCCAATCGTGCTCGCGAGATCACGTCTACCAATCACGCCCAGCTCGCCCTTCCCTGCCCGTGCTTGCGTCCATGGCTCGCCCTTCCCTGCCGCCCGCAAAACCGCCCTTCCTTTCCCCGTGAGGCCACCTTCGCGAGATCACGTCCCGGTGCTGGAAGCGGCGAGGCATCCCAGAGGCAGAGGCGGCGCTCGGACAAACCAGCCAACCAGGGGCGGCGGTGGCGGCCAGCCAGCCAGCTCGTAGCGGCCATTCGGGGCGGTGCTCGGCCGGGCTAGCCAGCCTGCAGCGGCGCAGGGCGGACGCGGACGTCGCGCCTCCAGGGTGCGGCCCCTCTCGTGCGAAGCCGACAAGTATGTATGCCCACCCCTTCACTACTCTCCCTACTGTGCGAAGTCGAGGACCCAGATCTGATGCGGACATGTGCACACCCAGACATTAATTTGCTTTGTGTTGTTAACTTCACACCAGGCAACTTGCAAAACTCGATGTTGTTTTTGGATACAGTCCAAGCTTATTTGTTCATTTTAGAGAGACTGGTTTCCGACAGACCACCTTGATGAAACCTATGTGCAGTACTGCAGTTAAGTTTGTCATGCTATGGTCTCTACTGAATAGTAAGTAGGTCAAGTAGCCTATTGATGCAGGGAGCAATCTCTGTATTTTCTATTGATGAGGGGGTGTTTTATTTTTCTCATTTGCAAATTCGTGAGTTTACTCTTGCTGAGCTGAAAGAGTTCTATATTTTGGCCCTTTGTTATGTAGTGCTATCAAAGTTGCAGGATAGTGGGCATCTTCATGTTTGCATTTTTCCAGAGTACCAATTTAGCTTCCCCCACACAGTTAGCATACTCGTACCTTGCAAACACCAACCATTTATTTAACATATCTCCTGTATATGTTTAATCTCATGGGCTTTTTATTTGTCCTGTCAGTAGTTCAGTCAGCCTGCAGATGACTCTGTATTTCTCAAAAGAAAAAGAAATCTCTTTTACTTCAATGACTGTCGCTATTTCTCAAAGAAATCAGGAGATCTAAATTCCCTTCAACCTGCAGCTATATTATTTTCTTAAGAGTGTTCAGTAGCAATTATGTCACACTGGATATCAATCTCCTATCTCATGTAGAGTTACTTTGTTGCTTGTCTGACTGCATCAACCTGAAACTGAGAACTCAAGTTACTTTGGTGATTTCTGGTAAATAGATCTGCACCCTGATTTTCACAAGGTTTTTTATACTGGTCAATTTATTTGCTAGGTTAGCAAATTGTGATATTACAACCTGTTCAAGAGCTTCTATTCTTTGTAGCCAAGTCAAAATCAAGACTGTTTAGATGCTAATAAGAGCACGGATATGGGAAAAATAAATTCAGTGTATCCTATAGTTCCTAAACTTGTAGGAACAATTGACGGACCTTCTGTTTTTTATTCATGAGACATCTGTGTTTTCAAATTTCACTGCCTTTAATCAATTTCAAATGTTTAGTGAGTTCAAATTGACAGACCTATGCTCTTGATTTGGAGACATGCTTTGTTGTTTTGTTGAACCAGCCTTTTCAGACACTGAATCCTATTGTTCCAGCATAGCTGAAATAATTCATATGCCTGAACCAGGTGATGCCCAGTAGTTATTCTGAGCACTCTTGTTTATACATTGAATGCTTGCATGCTGTGATGTTTGACAACTATCAAACGATTTCAGTAGATAAGGTTTTGGCTATGCATTTGTTCCTCTTGAGGAATCGATGTCTGTTTCCTTGATGACAGTAGAAACACAAAATAATAACAAGGTGTTGAGTATGTCCGGTTCTTGCTGTTCTGCATGGCCATCTCAATAATTTAAAGTCATGATAAGAAATTTTTCCCTTGAAGCGTCAAAATTTCTCCAAGTCTGACAACATTGTTTCTCTACATAGGTTATAGACTAATTCAACAATACCAGTCACAATATTAGCTTAAATGTATGGTTTTAAAATAGACATGTATTTACATATATCATTTTAATCCCTTTAGAAACAAGTTGCATATTATTCCTTTATGAATTGTATATCAGTCTTCATGGTTGGGTGACGGGCTGCGCGCAAGTGGGCTCCAACCTCGCGCCGCTCGACCCCGCCGCCGTCCGCAGCCACGTCCGCTTCCGCGGCCTGCGCCCGGCCACGCACTACTACACCACGTCTTCGTTGGCCATCTCTTCTCCCTTCCTGCTGTGTACGGATTTTTTATTTCCAAGCAGGTATGCCAACTCTTCTCCTTTCCTGCTGTATACGGATTTTGATTGGTTGTCCAATTCCAATCTGCTCCCCATCATCACAGTCCACTAACGTCGAACTCTTAATGAGACCGTTTGTGGTTGTATGGTTGTAGGAATCTCTTAAGCAAGAACTTAAAAAAAGCCATGGAAAAGTAGAAAACAATAAGGTATGGTTGTCACTTAGGGTGGAAAAGAGGCTTTCACACTTGCATTCCTGTGGCTATCTCTCTTGACCGGCTCTGCTCATCTTGCATTCCTGTGGTTGACATGGTCAAACCTGAGTTTCCTATTCCATGTAGAGACTAAAGAAGAAAGCCACTGGATCACTGTGCTTTGATCGTTGATGTTCTATGAAGGAAGACTTACCAATTTCTTTTTTCAGGTGAACATCACAGCAACAGAGAAAGCTGAGTTCAGGACCTCAGTTCAGGCAAGCACGTCGGCACCAGTATTGCATCAGGTGAACATGTAAGTACCTAATGAACTAGCCTGTATCTTTTTTGTTCAGTTGCAACAAATAGATCAGTACTGGTTCTCCCTTGGTGTCAATTCATCACCTAGATAAAGGCGTGAGTCCCTTGGTGTTAGTACCTATGTGTTTATTCACCCATAGTGATGTTCGTTACAGTTAAAATTGGTTGCTCAATCACGTTGTTTTGGAAAATTCAGTGACTATTGGAATGCGGCCTATTGATGTCTGAACATTCCCGAGTCAGATGTGACCCCTAATTTCATTCCATCTGGTTAGAAATTGTGGCAGTAATAGTTTTTGATGGGTTGGATCTTATCTCTAACGAATATAAGAGATATGTGTAGTTGCAGCATCACTTATTGTTGTGATGTACAAGGAAGGTCAGCTGTTGGCTTGTGTGAATTTATATCTTAGCAGTAATAGTTGCTGAGTTGTCGTGTGACCTGGAAAATACCGGCCAGGGATTTTCACTTTGGCTGGTTCAAACCAGAAAAATGTTTTACTCAGGATCAAACATCACTGTAGACCTTAAAAAGTTCAGTGTGTCAGTGACATTGATATGGTGTAAGCAACTAGCCAGAGACTGATGATGCCTTCTGTTTTCTATTATTAAGTTTTATGTCTTTAATAGCTAAAGGGAGGATGGAAATAGTTACTTGAATTTGTATGTCTGGTGTTTCTCTTAGATGCTACTGCAATTTCGGAACCGAGTCTTGTGGTCTGACATGAATATTTCTCTCACAACTAAAAAGAGTAAAAGGTGGACACGTTTTCGTGCGACAAAAAAACATCGGGACGTTGGTCTGCCCCATGCTATCCTGCGACTCCAAATTATTGGCGGCGGCAGGTGGGACCTCCTCCCCGCGATCAACGTGACCCCGGGCTCCTCTTCCGTAGATCCGTGGCACACGTCGGGGAAGGGAAGGGAAGAGAGGTTTCTGGACGCCGCTGGTGAAGCCTGCGACCGCAAAGCCGCCAGACGACCTCGCCAACCGATCTGTTTCCGCCACGTCGCAGCACCTCAGTTCCTCGGCCTCTACCAGCACACGCCACCGCCGTCGAACGGGCCGCTACCGGACGCAGCGCAGGGCCGCAGCACGTCGAGCAGCAACAGCTTCTTCAAGTCATAGACCCTCGCGCGCTGCTACCACCAGGTGTGCCAACCCCTTCTCTTCCCTTCCTGCTGTGCAAAACCGAGCACCCAACCCTAACTTAAGCTAATTGGCTATTTCTATTCCGATCTGATCTAATTACATGTGTGTTATGCCTGCTAACTTCTCTTCCCTTCAAAGATTATCATGCCTACATGTGCACACCCATGTCCTTTACTGGATCTAAAGAAAATTTGGTTCCTATATGTCCACAATGTCCAGTAGATTGATTGTGCACTACATTGGAGTTGCGCCGCGGGATGTTGGCGCTGCTCTCTTGGCCCAGCAGCCACGTCTCCTCATTGGCCTTGTTTTGGGTCATGTTTCTTCTTTAATTTAAGAAATCACTTGAATTGTTGTTTACTAATTTGCATAGGAGCGGTCTTCTGCACTTCACCATCCCTGGATCGATATGTGCTTGTGTGGCTTTTACTAAGGTTCGACTGATAGATTGGGATCTTTACAAAGAATTGTTATTTAGGGAAGATGGGAGCAGCTCAGTAAGAGTTTTAACAAGTATCTCAGTTTCAGACTTCTTTTTGCCTTGTTTAATTATACTAGGGACAATTGATCCTGAGACATCAAAGAGACAAGTACCTGATGTAAATGCATGTAAATGTCAGGCCCTTGTAACTTGATTCAGACAATGCTTGTAATATCTGTACTGAACTGCAATTCTTTTTCTGTTTCTGCATTCATAATCATTGCACCCTCACCATGCATCAGTCATCTCTGAGAGAGATAGGAGCACTGCAGGCTCTGAGAAACAGTACCGCAGGTTTTAGTCTGGACATATGGAGCTACAGAGCTTCCAATTATACATGTTGGGCTCAATTAAGAGTTTATTTTCAAGTTACAGGGTTTTTTGTTTATCAAGGCTAGAAATAGTCCCTGGACAGCTGCTGGTCATTTGATAATTCTAACTGAATAGCAATTATCTTTTGCATGGCTATTTGTTTATTGAAAACAGAAGGAGCTACTTATAGGTTATGCCGATGTCATGTTGCTGAAAACAGATGGAGCTGTCAGTGGAAATTGTATGGTTCTTACCAGAAATTGCTGTTTTTGGCTTGGTCTATCTGTGTTGATTAGAGGTTGTGACCTGCAGTGTGCAATATTTCAATTTGAGGTTTGGTTCAATTTGAGGTTTGGTTCATCACATTAAGGATAAATGAACTTTCTTATTTTTGCCTATTTAGCACTTTAGCTACTGAACAGAGCTCCAGACTGCCCTGCTTTCCCCTCGGCCGGCTGACATTGTAAAAGAATTTATCATGGAAGATACGTTAATACACTGCCCTACCTCAAGGCATCCGTGCGGCTTCAGTCCATAACTTTGTGCTGCTCGTTGGGCAGAGGACGATGTATCATGTATGGGAAATCTTCCTTTGGACGCTGATGTGTTAGAATATGGATCAGAGTCGGCTCTTTGGTGCTGGGAGGTAAGCTGGATGTTACTTTTCAAATTGGTGTTCTTTTGATTCTATTGTTTTGTATTTTTCATTAAAAATTC
>NW_027096520.1:9798-40000 GCF_019320115.1 Miscanthus floridulus | reverse complement strand
CTGAGTAAGAATGGAATATGATGATGATGTTAATATTGATGCTTGTCATAAATTGCTTGGAAACTATGCTTGTTTAGTATAGCTGCTAACCTAGACTGGTAACTGAACGTAGAAAATGATGGCTAAAATATTGAAAGTAAGGACCTACACTAGTCACTTTTGGCAAAAACAAACCCCATAGTCAAAAAGCCTGCATGTCTAGGTGTTGGTGGAAGTAGAGACCACCCGTCGGTTAAGTCTTGTTGAGTGTAGTCACTCAGCCTTATTTGTGGCACCTCTTTTCAGGTATTGAGAATGATTTTGCTACAAGTGTTACTTGGCCTACCCAGCTCCCTCCGGGTTGGACGGTCGAGTGGGATCCCTCCTCGGACGGCGAGGACAGGGGTAAGTGATGTCATGACCGGCTTCGTCATGATGTTGTGCATCAATGCTTAGCTTTCGTTCGTTTATTTCCGCTGCTTGAACACTTTTGCAAACTTATGTTTGAATTTCAAACCACTATGTTGTAATAAATTGATGTGCTTGTTTAATCTGGATGGACTGTTGTAATCTCTGGAATCACTCACCATCGTGTGAGCTTTGCTTTTCTCGATCCTGCATCAAGTGGTTTTATCGGAAGGAATCCGACGGGGGACCGAGTTGACTCGCTTAAAGTACATGATCGCGTATTAGGCAACTTAAGTGTGCTTTAGCCGAGTTAATTTGGGCGGTTCCGCCACACTATCCATTGTGTGGTAAGAACTTTCCTAGATGTATACTTATGGTATGTCTTTGGGACAACAACCTGAAATATCGTTGAATAAATTGTAAATTCACAAGTGAACAGATTGATAGTGAAATTAACATATACACGATGTATTCAGTAACACTATAAAGTGACAAACCATATTGTTACAAGCATGACCTCCTAGAAGGCAAATATAAAGCAATTACCTGTGGCAGATCTTTCATCATTTCAGCGAAGTAGGTGCCATTTTCCCCTTCATTTACATAATCAAGTTCTTCAAAAAATCGAGCAGCCCACTCGTCTACCAGGCCAACAACATCAATGGAGACCTGACAGCATTCGGCAGTGTTTCAGTTCATTTTAACAAAGGTAATCTCCGCCAATACTACTCAAGCAGATGAAAATCTATACCTGTGGAAATCTCCTGAGTACCAAACCCAAGTTTCTAATGATGAATAAATCGATGGTGACAGTCTCAAGTACAAATGGTCTCTGCACTTTGACAGCTACCAATTCTCCGGTTTCTTTCAAGCGTCCTTTATATACCTGTCCCAAAGATGCTGCAAGACAATGCATAAGACAAGTTTAATCCAGGAACAGCAATTAGTGCAGCACAAAGAGGATGCCTAGTTCTTTAGTATAATTACCTGCAGCAATTGGGGAGGGGGATAACTCAGAGTAGATTGCTTGCCAAGGCTGACCAAGCTCTTCTTCAAAAAGAGTCATTGCTATATCATCCGGGAATGAAGGAACCTTGACATAGCAGTAGAAAGCCCAATTAGCAAATAGGTATGTGTTACATGTCATAGCATGGGAAATATAATGAATTTAAAAATAGAAATATTTACCTTATCACATAATTTCTGCAACTCAATCATCGCTGCTGGTGACAGAATGTCTGGCCGTATACTTAGCGCTTGTCCAAGCTTGATGTAAGCAGGACCCAGAGATGTAACAATTTCCCTCAGTTCAATAGCGCGGGCTACTTCATTCTGCGGATGAACATTTGACAGCAACAGAAGAATATATAGTGATAAGCAAACGCATTTACATGGTTTTAGAGCAACTCCAAAAGACTGCTAATCTTACCCTCAATACCTTCTTTAGGGAAAAAAAGAGAAAAAAAGAACTCCAACAGTCCACCTAAAACTCCCCAAAATATTGGCGACGCGAAAAAAACACCGCTCGCCCCGCATATATTCGCGTCGGCCAGTCTTCCCCAATCCGCCTCCTTCCCCTTCCCCGCGCGCGTTCTTTCCCGTCGTGTTGTGCCCGGACTGCGGCGACTCCGTCGAGCGGGCGGCGCCGGGGCAGGCCGAGCAGGACATCATGGACGCGCACGCGCGGTTGGGCAGCTGCAACCCGGCAAGGAAGCGCAAGCCGCGGTGCCCCGCGCCGCGGTGCAAGGAGGCGCTCACCTTCTGCAACACGACGCGGTGCAAGGGGTGCGGCCTCAAGGTGTGCCTCAAGCATCGGTTCCCGGTGGACCACAGCTGCGCGGCGGTGGGAGCGGTGGCCGTGAGGAGGGCAGCCGGTGGGAAGTGCGGCCACGATGCGCGGAAGAAGGATGGCGGTTGACGGCTGCTAGTGGTGTCCATCCGGAGCTTCAAGATCTGCTGCAGTTTGATGTAGCTGTAGCTTCAAGATCCGGCGGGGCGAGCAGCGGGGCGGCAGCGCTGGCGGCGGGCGGCGGCGATGCATGCCTCGCGCACTCCGGCGGCACCTACACTACGTGGCCAGCGACGGCGCGCAGCTCAAGGTCTGAGTGCTCGACTAAGGATGTCAACGGGATGTACCCGTCGGGTATCGCCGGAACGTTCTCTTCCCCGCTACGGAGAATTCATCCCGTCCCCATCCCCGTTAACTGTCTCGGGTATAGATTCTTACACATCCCCGTACCCGTCGGGCATCGGTCGGGTAACAGATACCCGACGGGTACTGCATACCCGATAAACAAGGATACTTGGGGTCGCAGCTTTGCAATTGGAGATGTTTCTTCTTCACCCGGGTATAAGTGTCGGAGTCTCGGAGATGCCGAGGAGAAGGAGCGAGGTTGCGAGGAGGACGAGCAAAGGTAGCAGAGAGACCGAACCGAGGAAGCGAGGGGCACGAGCGCTCGTGAGGCAGGCGTGCTTATACTGCTGGCAGAGATGGTGAGGAAAAATTGAACTAGAGTTTCTAGAACACACAAACTATATATATATATGATTGTTCAGATTTGGGCTAAAATACCTATGTTGAGCTTCTTTGGGCCTAATACTCGCATGACAGCTCAAATAGTCGGGTTCTCTAATGGGTAACGGGGACGGGTAAACAGAAAACGTTCCCGTACCCGCTATACCCGTTGGGGATGGATTCTTGCCCATTTAGATGCTCACAGGTAAAGATATGATCCTATCCTCGTCCCCTAATGGATCAAATACCCGTCGAGTATCGGGTATCGGGGCCCGTTGCCATCTTTATGCTCGACGACGATGACGACTCCTCACCTGCTGCGCTCCGATGGCGCTTGAAGCACGCGGTCAATTTTTCAGATAGATTTTAGCCTTACACCGTTGTTCAATTTTTCTTTCTTTCTTCTACATAAGTTCTTAATTTTTCAGTTCTGTTAGATTGATCTCTAATCCTAACTGGACCCAATGATCTAGTTGGACCTTTGATTCGTGCTCTGATCGAGGACGCCTAGCCCACCATGGCTGGAGGGCCACTGTCATACTGTGCTATAAAAAGAGATGGGGGCCGTCGGCTCTTATCACGAGGTTGATCTGAGCTGAGCTCCCCATCGACACATAAACCCTAATTCGATCAGAGAGGGGCACAACCAGTGATGGAAAGCCACCAGCCGCGCCGCCCGCTCCATCGACATCGACATCGTCCTCTTCATCAACCGTCGCTGCCCGTGCGTAGACTACACCAACAAACCCGATGACGGCCTCTGAATCATAACCATCCACACTTTTTACAGGAAACGGACCACAGATATCTGTGTGAATAATCTGTAGAATTCCTGCGCTTTGTTTGACATCTTTCTTAATTTTCTTTACATATTTTTCTTTAATGCATTCTCTGCATTGTTCTAAATCTGAGAGCTCTAATGGAGAAAGAATATTATTCTTAACTAGTCTTTCTATTCTTTCCCTCGAAATATGGCCTAAACGACAGTGTCATAATTTCGGCAATACATCGTGAGCTCTCTTTATTTTCTGTTTACATCCGTAGATGAGGATACATTCATATTATCGCACGCATCATTCCCATCATCGCATATAACATTCACATCATCACGTAGTGATAACAAATAAAACTCATTTTGTAAGATAGCAAGACCAACACATACATTATTAAATGTTATCTTACATTTGCTATTTCCAAAATGGCAATCATATCCATCATTATCCAAACATGAAACACTAATCAAGTTTCTCTGTAACGAGGAAACATAATGAACATCTCTAAGTATAAGTTTGAAACCATCAACAAGCACTAGAGAAAGATCGCCAACGGCTTCAACTTCTGCTCGGACTCCATTTGCAATTTTAACGTGTCTTTCGCTTCTTTGCGTAGTCCTCATCGAACGGAATCCCTGTAAAGAATTAGCAACATGAACAGTTGCACCTGAGTCAATCCACCAAATAGATTTCGAATACTGTACATACAAGGATTCATTTATGAACGTAATAATGTTCTCACATTTCTTTGTCATGATCATCTTTAAGTAATCGGGACAATCTTTCTTATAATGTCCCATCTTCTTGTAATAGAGACATTGATCTTTCTCTACTGTGAACTTGTTTTACTGAGGCTAATGCAGCATGGGACCCTTTTCCTTTGACTTTGAGGAGAAGTTAGCATTATTATTCTTTTTCTTATTGTCTTTCAAATAATTGATAGAGCCACCATTGACAGCTTTCATTCTCTCCTCCTCTTGCACACATATAGCCATAAGCCTCTCTATGTCCTATTTTTCGGGTTGTATGTTGTAGTTGACAACAAAAGTGTCAAATTCTTTTGGCAAGGAAGCAAAAATCAGATGGATAAGGAACTCTTCCTTGAGAGCCAGATCCATTGGTTTTAGCTTGGATGCCAAATTGCTTATCCTTAGTATGTGCTCTCTTATGCCACCATTACCTAAGTATCTCTATGTCACCAGCTGCTTTATCAGCTGGGTAGCATATGTCTTTGAAGAGCCAGTGAACTGACTCTTTATTCTTTTAAGGTACTTGGTGACGATGTCATACTCTAGGATTGAGCCCATAATTGTAAGCTCAATCGTATTCTTTATCACAACCAAATATTTCTTGTTGGCAGTGATCCACTTCCTACGCTCAAGGTCATAGGACATTCTTTGGGATGCAAAATCCCTCTCTTTGGTTGTTCAAGCGGCATCAGCCTCATTTGTCTTACTCACCGGTGCCACAGGCTCTGTGGGACATGGTGATATGATTACCTAGTCCACCTCAGCCAAGATGAAAGCTAGGTCAATCTTTTTCTTTCACTCCGTGTAGTTATCACCTTTGAGAGTGGGGATCTCTTTGATACAACCCATCAAGTTGTATCCATCTGAAAACACAATTTATATAGAGTGAGAACATAAATAATAACAATAACAATTGCATGCCTTAGTTTTAATATTGGTCAAAATTAAAACATACAATTGTCCTATACACTAATTCTACATCACTGTTGGGCATAAATAGAATTAATGCATGACAAAACTCATCATAAATAACATTATAACATTACCATTAATCAACGTTGGTAAGAATAATAACAATATTATAATCAATTAAAACATATTCATTTTTTAAAAATAAATTCTCCCGTTGGTTCGAATTTAATAATGAAAATAACAACTTTAAATACGCAACGGAAAAATAATCTTAATTTTATGAATTTTACCCACAGGAAAATTCTCTTTTCTATTTTCTTTAAGCTATTTATCCATTTTCCAGGAAACAAACATTTACTGGAAAAAGAAAAAACAAAAAACTGATTCAATTCATCACTGTTTATTCGGCCCAGCCAGGAATTTGGCCCGGCCTGCCTCTCTTCCACGCGCGTTGCCCGCACCTAGGCCACAACCTAGGCTTGGGCCGGCAAAGCCGTGTGGCCGCGCGTGCCCGCCTGGGCCGCGAAATGGCCCGATCGATCTCGGTCGTCCGTCTAGATCCGACGGCCACGCGCGTGTTTCGATAAAAACCTAGCGTCGTGTGCCCCCGAGGAAACCCTAACCTCATTCTTTTCTGCCCTTTCTCTCTCTTCGCCGCTCTCTCTTCTCTCCTCACCTCGCTCCGCTCTCTTCTCAACGTAGGCAGCAGCAAGCGAGCGAAGACGAGCACAAAGATGGCGCCGTCGTCGGTCCCCTCGCCAGCGTGCACGCTCCCCAGCAGGTGAGCACGTCGCCGTCGAGCTGTCTTGGCGGCGGTGCCCTGATTCCCTCCAAAACCCTAGATCTGACCCTGCCTATTCTCCTCCTCCTCTGTCTCGGTCCCGACGGTGATGGCGTCGGCGTCAACCCTCTTGCCAGCGCGTGTGCTCCCCAGCGGGTGAGCGCACGCCGTCGAGTGGCCTGGCCGTGGTGCCCATTTCTCGAGCACCCGCCCATGCGCCGACGAGGTGGCAGCACGGTGCGGCTGCGAGGTAGGCCTCTTCCCCTTTTCCTTTTCTTTTCTTTGATTTTTCTTTCTTCTTGTCTCAGATCTATCCGATTTAGGGTTGGGAATAGGATTAGGGTCAAAATTAGGGTTTGGTTAGGGTTAGGGTTTCACTGTCATTCTTCTTTCTTTTACCCAGTTAGGGTTAGGGTTAGGAAAACCCTCTTCTTTTCTTCTTTCCTTAACCCAGTTAGGGTTAGGGTTCAACCGAACCCTTTGTTCTTGTTAGACCCGCACTGGATCTAACCTTCTACTTACTTTTCTAATCGGTTTACCCATTCTAGATCTAAAACCCTAGAAACCGATGGCTCTGGTACTATTGTCATTCACTGATGATTACTCCCGTTATGGCTACATTTATCCAATCAAAGAAAGAATAGAATCATTGGATAAATTTAAGATATTTAAGTCAAAAGTTGAAAACCAACATAATTTAAAGGTTAAGATAGTCAGGTCCGACCGTGGGGGGAGTACTACGGTCGGCATACCCCATATGGCCAAGTTCCTAGACCTTTTGAAATGTTCTTATAGTAGAATGGCATAGTAGCCCAGTATTCTATACCGAGCGAACCTCAGTAGAATAGAGTAGCTGAAAGGTGCAATCATACCATAATGGATATGGTGCGCAGTATGATAAATTACTCCACCTTACCGTTGAGCCTGTGGATGGAGGCGTTAAAAATCACCATTCATATTCTCAATAGAGTACCAAGTAAGTCGGTGCCTAAAACACCGTATGAGTTGTGGATAGGAAGAGTACCCTCACTAAACCACTTATGTGTGTGGGGGAGTTCTACTGAGGCTAAAGTATTTAACCCAAACAATGGGAAGCTAGATCCCAAAACAGTGAGTTGCTATTTCATTGGTTACCCAGAAAAGTCAAAATGTTTTTGTTTCTACTGTCCAGACAGACATACAAAATTTGTGAAAACGAGACACGCTGTCTTTCTAGAGAATGAAATGATGAGGGGGAGCATGGTAGCTCGAGAAATTGACCTTGAAGAGAAACGAGTGTATGCGCCCACTCCGATGATTCATGAGCCATTTTTCTCACTACCTGTTGTCGGACAGTGCAAGATACTGTGGTGCCAGCACCTATTGTTATTTCGCCTGTGGCAACAATGAATGATGATGAGTAACTTGTTCTTTAGGATCCTGTAGAACATATTGCCACAAATGAGGGGGGGGGGCAACAACAGCCTCAGTTAGAAGATGTGCCAAATGTAGAGGCCCCTAGAAAGTCTCAAAGAGTTAGGAAATCAGCTATTCCTGCTGATTATGAAGTGTACAACACTAAGGAATTTTAAATGGAGGATGATCCTACCTCATTTGAAGAAGTCATGAAAAGTGATCATTCATCAAAGTGGCTTGAAGCCATGAAAGATGAAATAAAATCTATGAATGCCAATAAAATTTGGGATTTGGAGATAATTCCTAAAGGAGCCAAAACAGTAGGCTGTAAATAGGTCTACAAAATAAAACTTGACTCTCAAGGGAATATTGAGAGATATAAAGCACGACTTGTGGTAAAAGGCTTTACGCAAAGAGAAGAGATTAATTACAATAAGACCTTTTTCTCCAGTCTCATTTAAGGATTCTTTCAGAATCATAATAGCATTAGTGGCACATTACGATTTAGAATTATATCAAATAGATGCAAAGACGGCATTTCTCAACAGGGACTTGAAGAAAAATGTTTACATGGCACAACCGAAAGGTTTTGTCATGGAAGGAAAAGAACGAATGGGATGCCGCCTAAAGAAATCCATTTATGGATTAAAACAAGCTTCAAGACAGTGGTACTTGAAGTTTGATCAAACAATAAGGAATTTTGGGTTTAAAGAGAATGTAGAGGACAATTGTGTCTATACAAAGATTAAGAATGAGAAGTTTATCTTTCTTGTCCTGTATGTGGATGATATCTTACTTGCTAGTAGTGATGTCAGTCTACTACTAGAGACAAATAAGTTTTTGTCCTTAAAATTTGATATGAAAGATCTTGGTGAAGCTTCGTTCGTTCTAGGGATCGGGATTCACCGAGATAGAAGTAAAGGGGTATTAGGACTGTCACAAAAGGCATACTTAGAAAAGATCTTAAAGAAATTCTGTATGCATAAATATAGTCCCTCACTTGCTTCTATAGTCAAGAGCGATAGATATAAGGATTTTCAATGCTCCATAAACCAATATGAGATCGATCAAATAAAAGTGGTTCCATATGCTTCAGCTATCGGAAGCTTGCAATATGTTCAAGTATGCACGCGCCATGACTTGGCATTTGTTACCGGATTACTTGGCAGATTTCAGAGCAATCCTAGAACAGAACACTAGAAATTGGTAAAGAAAGTCTTGCGTTATTTGCAAGGAACGAAAGGTCTCATGATGACGTATAGAAGATCTGATTCACTCCATATAGTGGGATATTCAGATTCTGATTATACGGGAGATGATAGAAAATCCACATCTGGATATGTATTCACTCTCGCAGGGGGAGCTATTTCATGGAAAAGCTAAAAGCAAACCGTCACTACATCATCCACAATGTATGCCGAGTTTGTAGCGTATTATGAGGCAACGGGGTAGGTGAACTGGCTAAAGAAGTTCATACCCGGTTTGAAGATGATTGACGACATCTATAGACCACTTAAATTATACTACGATAATAATACGACAGTACAGTATGCTCACAACAGTAAGTCAAGTGGTGCTGCCAAACACATTGGCATAAAGTATTATGTTGTGAAAGATAAAGTCCGGAATCAAGTCATAAGTCTTGAGCATATAAGTATCGAAAAGATGCTCGCGGATCTGCTTACAAAAGGCTTATTACCCAACATGTTCAGAGAACATATAGCCAGCATGGGTTTAAGGGAAAGCCTATAATTCCTGGACAAAAGAAGGACCAAAGATAAGTATCTATTTCATAATAGAGTGGTGTGTTGTAGCTGTTAAATCTATCGGCAATGAACCGTGACGATGAGACATGCTCTATGCGCTAATATGTAATGGAATGAACAAAAGTAAATGATATGAAAGTAAAAGATGGAAAGAGATCAAAAGGGAGAGTGTTAGATTGATCTCTAATCCTAACTAGATCCAACAGCCCATTGGGGTCTTTGATTCGCGCCTTTATCGGGGGTGCCTAGCCCATCATGACTGTAGGGTCCCTGTCACACTACGCTATAAAAAGAGGTGATGGGCGGCGGCTCTTATCACGAGATTGACCTGAGTCGAGCTCCCCACCGACACCTAAACCCTAATCCGATCAGAGATGGACGTAGCCAGTGACGGGAAGCCACCAGCCACGCCGCCCGCTCCATCGACGTCGACATCGCCCTCTTCACCAACCGTCGTTGCCCGTGCGCAGACTATACCAACGAATCCGATGGCGGCCTCTGGATCATCCCCATCCACGGTGTTAGGTTCACCAGCCCTTATCTATCCTCTCTGTGTCTCTCAGTCTAGAACGTGTTCTAGGATTCATGATTCTATTCAATACCGAGTATCTGACTAGATCTATGATCCTAGTGGTACTACAGCACTAACAAGTTCGACTTTAGAAACTTCCATTCTTACAGTTGCATAATACTCACCTCATATTTGTATTCACTTCAGGTTCGAGTTGATAGAGTAGAAGCACAAAGCTCCAGAATGCCCATGGAGCTCCAGAAAGCACGAGGAGGTCCGGTGCATGGCGCCTGAACCCGAAGAAGGACGCCTGGTGTCATGGGTCGGAAGGTGGGCAGGCCAAGTAAATTGGCCGAATTATGACGACGTGGCCTTTTTTTAAAATTATTGGGAGATAGTTTTTAGCGTTCTGCTGCGGCCTAATATGTTTTTTGGGGGAAAAAATTGAGCATAGCCCTCAATACCTTGTTTTGGGGAAGAATTTTTTGGGGCCTCTTGGAGTTGCTCTCAGGGAAGGCAACACAGCTGCAGGAATACGATGGCTACCTCCTTGAGTTTCTTGTTAACAAGATCGGATATGAGATTGGAGATGAAACCACCAGCAACCGCACAACTCGAGTGGCGACAGCTCTTGGACGGTTACCCCAGTAGGCTGATATGATTTCTGGGCTATACACAAGTGGCAGCCCCTCCCTCATTGTTGTCCGCAGTTTCTACCTTGAACCAAGGAAGAAAAACAACAGAATTCAGTAACAACCTACTGTGTACTAATTTTCTGCTGGAAGTGATTCTGTTCTGTGATTGGGTAAAGACAAGAGCACTCTGTGTGAGAGGTTAATGGAAGTGGGATCAAAGGGGTTGCAGTTCGGACCTCGACGAGGCGAAGGCGGACATTGTCGTCGGCGAACTGCTCGTCCCGGAGGTTCTGGACGCGGAGGCCACGCATGAGCGTGGCGAGCTGCTCGTCCTGCTCCACTGCTTGCGCACGCGCTGGATCTCCTTGGACACCCCTCCGAACCTCTGCGCCATTCACAGGCAAGCAAACATGTCAGCGAGGTCACCGCGACAACAGTGAAGGGGGAAAGCAGCAACGTTGGAGTGGCTCGAACTTACGGTGTTGGAGAGATCATTACGGGTCCTGGGGCGAGAGGAGGAGGAGGTGGACGGTTTCGGCTCCGTGGCGACGGCGCGGACGCAGGGGAGCTACTGTCCTCGGCGGCGGGAGGTGCGCGACGCGGCCGAAACCGCCGCAGTGCAGGAGATGCAGCGCCGCCGCCGCGGCCTCCATGCTCAGCCACGCGGAAGGCTCCGAGAACGAGAACCTGGCCGCCGCGTCTCTCGTGGGATGGTGTGAACCGAAGCCAGCGTGGCAGCCTGGCAGGCGTGGACTGGAGGGGGTTGGCGGGGGATTCAACCAAGAAGGTAACAAAGTGCGAAGTGGTGGTTGGGGAAGAAAAGGCAGCCTTTTCGTTTGCTCGTAAATGATCGTAAATTTTTAGTTGGGAATAGTATTTTTCTCTTACACCAAACCAGCTAGCAGTAAATAATTCACGATCGTTTACGGCCTTCCGATCAAGCTGAAGAATCGGGGCCGGTCGATCAATCGGTGGTGGGAGCGGACAGCGGAGGCAGCAGTGCACTCAGGCCTCAGCGCCGTGGGGTGGGGCGGCGGGCTGGCTGGCGCGCGGCCATGATGGCCTGCGCTTGTGCGGCCTTGGGTTGTAAACGATAGTAGATTTTCAGCACACCAAATCAGCTAGCCGATCGCAGCCGAACAGGCTGGTGGTTGGCACGCCGCGTGCGCTCCCTTTCCGAGGCCCGGCCGTGTGCGCGGGGAGTGCGGGAGCGCATGGGCGGCGAACAGTGGCCGCGCCGGACAAAGACCCCACCGTGGGGTCGGACGTTCAGATCTCCGACCACAAGCTACCAGCTGCATTGTCTGTTGATCGATAGCATTCGCCGCCAATTCAACAACAGCTGACGATAGCTGCAGGATCAAACCACCAGTTGTGGGGTTGGACTGTTCCAGATGTGATGAAAACACTGCAAATCTGTCGAGCCCGGCCGTGATGCCGAGCAAAATTTTGTTTCCTGGGTGAACAGTTTGCCTGATAGCAGATGGCAGGCTCTACGGTGAGTTTGCTTTTTAGCTTATTCGTTTCGGCTTATTTACTCATATTTGGCTTATAATTCACGGTTTGAATAATATTTTTCTCTCACACCAAATCAGTCAGCAGTACTTTCAGTCATGGCTTATAAGCCAATTCAGCCGGAACGCCGTTAGTCCATCACCGTTCAAGAGTGGTGGACACTTTCGTAAAAAAAAAGTGGACACAAAAATTCAGTCTCACAACTAAAATGGATAGAATGTGAACCATTTGCTTGCGCCTCTTAACACGCCTTAATATAAAACTATAAAATGTTGTTGTATTATACTATTATACATGATGAGCAGGGGAAAGGTAACCTTTTTAAAATTTTTACAAATAAAATTGATACTGATACATGCTGCTTAAACACAACAACATGGAAAATAACTTGGTAAATTTTCACTTCTGCAACAACACAGTGCTACAAGTAAATTTACAGATATCGGAGAGAGACACCGCAGCTTCTCTCGCGCACTCGAGGATGCCGGATGCGCTCGTACGTCGAGGTCCGAGTCCGGGGGATGAACTCGTCGAGCAGGCTGGCCACGACGTCGTCATCGTCAGGTTCCTCCTGTTCTTGGAACCGCTGGTGGTGCTGGTACTGGGGCGGAACCAACCAGATGAGGGTGTCGCGTCGGCCATGGTGCTGTTGCAGTGTAGTGCATCCGGGGGACGTGTTTAACGAGCTGCTACTATTGCTAGCGTTAATTTAGGATCTAGATTCTCGTAGAAACGTTTTAGATCCAGATTCTTACCAGAAACGTTTTGGATGACGAATCAGAATCACTAGACTGTTTGGCTGCAGAATCAGGGGTCGTTTGGCAGGGCTCCGCGAGCGGCTCCGGCTCCTGCCGAAGCCCTGCCAAATGCACACCCGAAGAACAGCTCCACCGGCGAAGCCGTAAAGGAGCCGGAGCCCTTTTTCTACTGCACCAACGGAGCCACGAAAACGAGCTTCCTCGGGCTCCTCCTTCGTCAGGGCGCGAAAGGACGTGGTGGTCCTCCGCTGGTTCGAGTGTCGGTCACAGCGAGGCCGACTAGTTTTGGTGCGTGTACATGCTGTGCCTGCTGTGCATGTAGTAAAGAAAGAGGAGGAGCTGCTAGCAAGAATAGGAGAAAAGATAGGTTCCTAATGTAAAACTACAAGAGAGAAAGAAAATAAAGAATGGCTCCAATAATTTAGAAATAGACCAGGTTCCCAATGAGAAAGCAACTATTAGCTTTCTCCTGAAGTTGACCAAATCATCTGATACTTGTAAAATACGTAATAAATCACATAAATATCAAAAAATAGTAAAACTATTTTTTCTACGTTGGATTTAACTAGATCTGCACCATAGTAAAACAATAGGTAGGGGTATTATAGACATTTACCATCTTTCATCCATTCAAAAAAACAGGAGGAGCTATTTTGTCGAACGTTTTTCAGAACGGCTCCAGCTCCTCCAGAGGAGCTAGAGCCAGAGCCATTTTTAGAGAAGACGAAGCCCTGCCAAATAGGCCCTCGGAATCACTGCGAAACCACGTTTTCACCGATTCACATCCGTAGGCAGAAAAACTTGAATCACTTGAACCGTTTCTACGAGAAACGTTTCACTTGTTACCCGTTTGGCAGTGATTCAAGTGTTTCTCGCTATAATCTGAAACGTTCCTGGCTGCCAAACGGGGCACACACACGACTGCTCGTGCTTGTAATAAAAATCGCAACGAATCCGACACACGACAACATGCGATGCATTGTGATTAGGGATAAAAACGGATCGGATACGGACGGATATCATCGATATTATATTTGTTTTCATATTTCTGTCTAGATTCGGATTTGAATATGGATAGTGTCAACTATATCGGATAGGATACGATTGGATATCGACATCATAAATATGCAATTTGAGTATTTAGATACGGATACGGTATCGGATGTTGGATATCCGGACTCGGATATGGACAGATCTCAACCCCTCTAAACAGATTCGGTTTCAAATACGATCGGAAAATATCTGTACTGTTTTTATGCCTATTGCGATGCGCGAATCCGGGTTAATTATTTTCTTCTCGAGTCCGATAAGCGCGGGATTCATATTTTGAAGTGGGCCGTGTAACCTCGAGTCCAGTAATAATGGGCTAACCAGCCAGGCCTTGAGTGGATTGTAGCAGTCAGTGTACTGGGCTGGGCTAGACTGGTGGTGACAGGCTGCCTGCCAGCAGTGTATCTATAGAGCCGGCCCAAAGATACAAACTACTCAAGCGAATTTAACGGACCTGGAAAAAAAAAATTGTGCAGAGGATCAAAGCATACTCCGATGGAGTTGAAGTTGCAACCAGCCCGGTATGCCTGTATGACTACAGGATATACATACGGTCTCTATAGCAGGATCGGAATTCAGAGCAGACTGCACAAGTGCAGATACTGCTCGGAACAACTTCCTCGGCTGTTGCAATAATGGATCAGTTATCATGCTTGCTTACTCGTCACTTGGCATGCTAGGTGCTAATAGCTTTATTCACAGGTTGACACCTGAGGTGCTGCTAGGTCGGAGCCTGACATCTTCTCTTTCTCAACACCGTCACACCCGCCACTTGCTGGATTAGTTCCATTTTCCAGTTCGATGCCACTACGCTTTTGTATCGTCACCGTCACCGTCAACAATCGTCCTGCCTAGCTAGCTAAAAGAGTTGAAAAGCTGAAAGCCCGAATTCTTTTTACCTTCCGAAATTCACCCATGCCGGCCACTGTTTGGCATGACCGGCCACTCAGTTCTGACCTGCACATATGCCACTACATTCACGTTGACTATCATACATGTTTATCCTAACACCCTAGCTAGCTACTGATCTATGCTACGTACCCAATGCAACCAACACTGACCAGATTAACTGAATTCTCCGGCCCCCCCTGCAAAGACAGGTATCATCTGCATGATCTACGAGCACTACAGTGTGCAAGATCGATCTCGATCTCTATCTGTACGTCTGTCCGTGTGCACGAGGGCCGGTTGGCCGGGATCGGATAGTAGATGATTGTGCGGGCAAAAAGTGGTCACACCAATAGCAACTTTGCAAGTGGCCGGCCTCTTTGCTTGTTCACATTGACGGCCTGCCGGAACAGAAGCAACTGCAACAAAGTGCCCATCGTTTGATCTATAGCATATATACTACATACTATACAAACATCTAATCTAGTGCAATAATTAAGCTGGCATGCTGCTTTAACCAATAAAACCCCAACCCTGCGCACTATAGTCTGAGCTGCTGCCTCTAAAATAGTATTCCCTCCATCCCAAATTAATATTTGTTTTGACTTGTTTACATACATGACTTTTGCTATGTATCTAGACATAGCATATATCTAAATACATAGCAAAAATGATAGAGGTAGAAAAGCCCAAACGAATAGTAATTTGGGACCGAGGGAGTGCCAGAATTAAACAGTAGTACAGGGGACTGATGAGGTCACTAGCTGAGCAGCTAGCTAGTAGCACTACTGATGGTCACTCACTGTGTGCTTAGCTTGATCAGATAATGGAGTGGGCACTATTGGCCATTGGCCACTCGACCTGCACAAACCATAGGCATGCATTTCCAGCTAGGATGATTTCAAGTAAACAAGTGATGGCACTACTACTCCCCTTTATCAGTAGCAGTGTAGGTTGGTAGTACTGAAGCAAGTAGGCCGTCTGGAAATGGAACATGTACACTCAGCCGGGAACCTTGCAAAGTGCTGGCACATGGTGTTTCACTTTCATATATACTGACTACTACTCATAGCTCGAGGCCGGGCTTTCACAGATACCACGGCACAGTATCTTCCTTTGTGAAAAAAAGGGCTGAGAAAAGCTTGATATCATGCTTAATAGATTCGTCTCACGAATTATACTCAATCTATGTAATTAACTTTATAATTAATCTATATTTAATATTACTAATTAGTATCTAAACATCCGATGTGCCAGGACTAAACTTTAGCCCCTAGAGCCAAACACCCCCGAAAAAGAAAATGTGAATGATTGACATGGCTGTCATGTGGGGACTGATGACTGATCTGTAGCTTGTTCGTTTGGCTGTGGCTTGTCGTAAACGATGGTAAATTTCTAACCGGAACAGTATTTTTCTCTCACACAAACCAACCAGCAGTACTTCTTCACAAATCAACAACGATACGGACCAGTCAACCGAAAGGGCCGATCCCAGGAGCATCTTTGCATGTCTCTCTTTGCCGCAGCAGTCAAGAGCCTGCATAAGAAAATGATGAGCTGTAGCGGCACGGTGCCATGGTGTTGACTTTTTATGCTCCGACCATCATGTGGAATCTCGGGGAGCCCCATAATTTAGTACTGTAGACTGTTGAGTAGCCACTGTAGCTTGATCAACCATGATGTTTGCTTTCTTGGGCTAGTAATAACAAAATGGTTATTTTCTTGGATTAAGAAGATCAGGGACAGGTAAAGAGAGGAAGAAACTGTTTACAAGAAGGAGATCATCAGAGAATCTGACAAGGGTCGCAGTCTCACAGACCCGGAGGCGGGACAGGGAGACAGACATTCAGGCGCACCCACCATAAAACAAAACACAAGTGTGCGTAGTATACTGTTATGAACGACGTATAGGAATATGAAGTAAAGAATCAAACCACAGAGGAGACACACGATTTAACGTGGAAAACCCCTCCGATGTGAAGGGGAAAAACCACGGGCACCAGCCAGCAACAATCTCACTATCTCAAGAGTTTTGGGTTACACGCCTATGGCGGCTTACAAGAGAATCAAGTCTCCACGAAACCCTAGCAAGGGTATATATACCGCTACGCTCCGGCCCAAGCCTCCGGCGACGGGCCTCCGCTTCGCTCCGTCAGAAGCTTGGCCTATATCCTGGAGTGAATTTGGAACAACTCCAACAAACTCCACCTTGAGACAAATTCATCTTGTATCATAAATCAACCCTTCATCCTGAACATAACAAAGATAGAAAACCACTGGTGCCAACAATAGTCTCTTGGACTATCCAATTAAACCAACTAAGCTTGAGCACAGCTCAAACTTAGCAACAGGAACAGATTTTGTCATCATATCAGCAGGATTATCATGAGTACTAATCTTGCATACCTTCAGCTTACCTTCTTCAATCACATCACGCACAAAATGATACTTGATATCTATGTGTTTAGTTCTCTCATGGAACATCTGATCTTTAGTGAGGTAAATTGCACTTTGACTGTCACAGTGCAAACTTATGCAAGATTCAACTCCACAAAGCTCAGCGTACAAACCTTTCAGCCAAATTAATTCTTTGCACGCTTCACAAATAGCCATATATTCTGCTTCAGTAGTAGACAAAGCAACAACTGACTGTAAAGTAGCCTTCCAACTCACAGCACAACTGCCAACAGTAAACACATAACCTGTAAGTGATCTTCGCCTGTCCAGATCAGCAGCATAATCAGAATCCACATAGCCAATAAGACCCTTATCAGTTCTTCCAAACTTTAAACAGGAATCTGCTGTGCCTCTGAGGTACCTGAAAATCCACTGAACTGCCCTCCAATGTTCTTTGCCAGGATTAGACATATATCTACTAACAAGACTCATAGCATATGACAAATCTGGACGAGAGCAAACCATGGCATACATCAAAGACCCAACAGCACTAGAATAAGGAACCCTTGACATGTATTCAATCTCTGCATCTGTACTAGGACACTGAGTAGCTGACAACTTAAAGTGAGGTGCAATAGGGGTACTAACAACCTTAGCATTTTGCATGTTGAAACGCTGAAGAACTTTCTTGATATAATTTTGTTGACTAAGAAATAGCAAACCAGATTTTCTGTCTCTACTAATTTCCATACCAAGAATTTTCTTAGCACTACCAAAATCTTTCATATCAAAACCACTACTCAATAGCTTCTTTAACTTAGTGATTTCAATCTTGCTCTTGGCAGCAATCAGCATATCATCAACATATAACAGCAAATATATAGGTGATCCATTAACATGCTTGATGTAAACACAGCTATCATACTTAGATCTTTTAAAACTGTGTGCTAACATAAATGAATCAAACCTCTTATTCCACTGACGAGGGGACTGTTTCAAACCATACAAGGATCTCTTCAACTTGCATACATATTTTTCCTTGCCAGGCACTATGAACCCTTCTGGTTGGTCCATGTATATGTCCTCCTCAAGCTCTCCATGCAAAAATGCAGTCTTCACATCTAACTGCTCAAGCTCAAGATCATGTGAAGCAACAATACTAAGGAAAGTACGAATTGAACTGTGTTTTACCACTGGAGAGAACACATCATTGTAGTCAACACCCGGAATTTGACTGTAGCCTTTAGCAACTAACCTTGCCTTATACTTTGGAGGCTCGCTTGGAGATAAACCCTCCTTTCTCTTGAAGATCCATTTGCAGCTGATGGTCTTCTTATTCTTAGGTAAAGGTACAATCTCCCATGTACTGTTCTTCTCAAGAGACTGCATCTCCTCATGCATAGCAGAAATCCAATTCTCAGTATCACCACAACGAATAGCTTCTTTATAGGTTGCTGGCTCATGAACATTCTCCACCTGTTCAGCACAACTCAAAGCATAGTAAGACAAATTACACTCTTCAATAAGACGCTTAGGAGGTGCAATTGTCCTTTTTGACTTGCGTTGAGCAATAGGTAAATCCTCCTCTAACTGCAAAATAGGAGGAGTTTGCTGAACATCATCATGAGCATCATCCTCAGCAACATCATTATCATGGTCACCATGCTCATCAACAGGCTCCACCTGCACACCTGTATCATCATCAACATGCTCCACCTGCATGCGCATACGCTGCAGCTCTTTTTCTGGAACATGATCTGAGGGCAAACTGTCAGTAAACATCACAGATTCATTGAAAACAACACTCCTGCTCATAAAAGTCTTTCCTGTTTCAGGATTCCACAATTTATAGCCTTTGACTCCCGAACTATAACCAAGGAAAAGACACTTAACAGCTCTAGGCTCTAATTTTCCATTATCAACATGAGCATAAGCAGTGCATCCAAAAACTTTCAACTGTGAATAATCAGCAGGCGTACCAGACCATACCTCAATGGGAGTTCTTTTATTTAGTGGAATAGAAGGCGACCTGTTTATCAAGTAACAGGCAGTATTAGCAGCTTCAGCCCAAAAATGCTTGCTCATCCTGGCATTAGACAGCATGCAACGGGCCTTAGATATGATGGTTCTGTTCATGCGTTCGGCCACACCATTCTGTTGTGGAGTATGGGGTATGGTGTGATGCCTAACAATGCCTTCCGATCTGCAATAATCATTAAATTCACGTGAACAAAATTCTCCACCATTATCAGTACGAAGCAATTTTACCTTCCTTTCAGTTTGCCTTTCTATCATTACTTTCCAGTCCTTAAAAGCAGCAAAAGTATCATCTTTCTGTTTCAGAAAATAAGGCCAAACCCTTCTAGAGTAATCATCAATAATTGTAAGCATGTAACGAGCACCACCAAGTGAGGACTTACGGGAAGGACCCCATAAATCAGCATGAACATAATCAAGAGTACCTTTAGTGGTGTGAACAGAAGTGTTGAAATGTACCCTTTTATGCTTCCCGAAAATACAATGCTCACAAAACTTTATTTTACTCGAAGTGCAGCCATCCAGCAGGTTTCTCTTCATCAATTCTGCCATACCATGGTGACTCATATGTCCCAAACGCATATGCCAAAGGTTAGTTTTACTAGGTTCATCATTAGTAACAGCAGCAACAGCGGAATCAGAACCAGGTAAAGTACACCCTCTAAGGACATATAACTTTGCAGAATTAAGATCACCTTTCAAGCAAACAAGAGAACCTTTTGATACCTTCAGAATGCCATCTGAACCGAAATATTTGTAACCTTCTGCATCAAGCGTGCTCAATGAGATAAGATTTCTGGACATCCCTGGTATATACCTGACGTTTTTCAGTGTGCGTGTCATGCCATCATCAGTCTTGATCTGAACTGATCCAATCCCCACAATGTCACACGGGTTATCATCTCCCATCCGCACAACATCCCCTTTCTGCACAGACTTATACGAGCTAAACCAATTTCTGTTAGTGCAAATATGAAATGAACATGCGGAATCGAGAATCCATTCATCATGACCAGCAACACAACCAGCAAATACTACCAGACAATCTCCAGAATCATCATCAGACGCAGCAGCAGCAACAGAGACCTTACCAGCCGACTTGTTTTTCCTCTTCTCCTTATTCTGTACTTTTCTGCAATCCTCAACATTATGATTTGTCAGCTTGCAATAAACACAGAACTTTTTATTACCATGCGGCTTGGACTTTGAACGGCCTCTCCTTTCGTAGTTCTTTCTACCATCATTGCCTTCATTGGAGGATCTGTTTTCAGTTCTGCCTCTCACATGCAAAGCATCGCCCTTGGAGGACGACGTCCCGTCATTCTGCACCATGCCTCTCATCTTCTCCCTAGACTGGAGAGCCTCATAAACTTCCTTTAGGGTTAGTTCATCACGGCTTAAAAGTATGGTGTCACGAAAATTTGCATACGAATTTGGCAAAGAACATAGCAGCAAAAGACCTAAGTCCTCATCATCATACTTCACCTCCATCGACACTAGGTCGGCGACGATCTTCTTAAATTCAGCGATGTGGCTCATCACTGAATCCTCCTCCTTCATCTTCAGGGTGAACAGCTTCATCTTCATCTGCATCTTACTGGTTAGATCCTTGGACATACAGATCGATTCCAGTTTCAGCCATAGTTCTGCAGCAGTTTTCTCTTTCAGACACTCCTGCAAAATATCATTATGAAGATGCAACTGAATTAGGGCGAGCGCCTTCTGATCCTTGCGGATCTCTTCTGGAGTCCACTCGGCCTTCCTCTTTCCGAAACTATCCAGCGCCTCATCATAGTCATGAGTCTGCGCCAGAATCCCCCGCATCTTGACTTGCCATAGCGAGAACCGCGTGTCGTAGTTCAGCAGCGGAAGATCGAACTTCATCGACGTCGTCATGAACCCTAACAGCAACCAAAGCTCTGGTACCACTTGTTATGAACGACGTATAGGAATATGAAGTAAAGAATCAAACCACAGAGGAGACACACGATTTAACGTGGAAAACCCCTCCGATGTGAAGGGGAAAAACCACGGGCACCAGCCAGCAACAATCTCACTATCTCAAGAGTTTTGGGTTACACGCCTATGGCGGCTTACAAGAGAATCAAGTCTCCACGAAACCCTAGCAAGGGTATATATACCGCTACGCTCCGGCCCAAGCCTCCGGCGACGGGCCTCCGCTTCGCTCCGTCAGAAGCTTGGCCTATATCCTGGAGTGAATTTGGAACAACTCCAACATATACTAGGGTAATTACCATTTAATTAAGAAGAAAACCACGGCCATGAATCTGCTCATAACTTGAACTCCATCTTTTTTTTAAAAAAACGATGAGAACTGAGGATTATATTAAAAAGAGGATGAAACCAAAACTGGGCGAAACAAACAAAAACGAAAAAAAAATACTACAACGATCCTAGGCGTCCCTCGTATCGATTCATGCACCATCTTTTGTTTTGGCATCGGTTTCGATTTCCACGATCTTTTGTCACAATGGGAGTACAATTGCATCCAGAGAAGAAATCTTAATCGTCTCGGTTTTATCTAATGTAGATAAGGTCCGATCTTCCGAAAGGTATGATAGCGTCGATTGGTGGAGACTCGGCGTTCACGATCTAGGCTTCGAACCAAAATTGATTCGGACCCCCGCAACCATTACACCACTGCTCCGTTGGTTATCAATCACGCGAACACGATTGATCTCGCCAAGAAGACTTTTCTGCAAGCGAATCGAGAACACAAGCAAGAACAGGATGAACGCAATCTGAAATTGCAAATAAATATGAGGCTTATGAAATCAAGAAGGAGTTCAAGTCTTAATTCGAAAGGACTAATCATCACAGGCGAACAAGATCAAGAACTGGGACCCTGGTTCACAGCAAGCAGCCTTGACGGCACAGTTGCAGAAAATGATGTCTGTTTCACGAGAAAATCAAGAACTAAACAAAACACAAACCCTAAGGAGAGTGACGGCTGGTATTTATAGAGTCTTGGACGTCACCCCCTGGACGCGTCCTCTAATGGGTCCAAACACGATACACGGTCCAACGGACCAAAAGACGGTGTCACAACACCCTGACAGATTCTGGACGCTGACTTGTTTCGACGATTCCCGTTGATTCCGAAGGGATTTTGATGTGAGACCAATTGGGTTGGCTTCCTTATCCAATTAGCTTTCCATCCATATGTGGATCATCGAAAACGGAGTCCGGATGCGTCCTGGATGACCAGTTTTAAGGCAGACTGGTCCTGGAACCCGAGATAGGTTCCAACTTCAGTTGGACTGGGCCTTCACCATGAAAAAGATGAATTGGACGTCAATGCTGGACCTCCTTATCTCCTTGGCTTATATGCGATGAAGTAGTGATATCCTTATCATCCTCCCTTTCTTGAATTGAAGTTGTCATCGACTGAAGTAGATCGCCTCCTCCTTCGGATGACAGCAACAATGACTCCAGAAGAAGACGTTCATCTTGGTGCCCCATCCTTCACAAAGGTGGCTGCCATGGTGGCTTTCCTGCTAGGAATTCATCCTCATTCTCCTGTAAAAGATTAGTACCAACAAGAGGCATAGCACTAGGAGTAGGACCAAGTGGACATATAGGCGATGTACAAGTTAGAGCATAACATGGTTCATCATGAACAGCAAGAACAGATTTAAGAACAAATAAAACTTCCTTCACGTTACTTAAAGGTTCATTTAATGGTTTGCTAGAGTCTTTATCAAGGCATTTCTTTTTCTTTTCAGTAAGTTCCTTTTCATATTGCACAATTTCAGCAGGTGTTAAAGGAAGTAAAGCAATGGTCTTTCCTTTAAACATAAAAGTATATCTATTTTGCCTATTATGATGTACAATATTATTATCATATTGCCAAGGGCGGTCTAACAAAAGTCAACAAGCTTGCATAGACACGACATCAAAATCAGCATAATCATGGTATGACTCGATAGAAAAATGCACACGAGCAGATTGTGTTACCTTTGCCTTACCACTATTGTTGAACCACTGAACATGGTATGAATATAGAAGAGCATGTGTAGATAAACCAAGAGTCTTGACAAGCTCAGAACTTACTAAGTTATTGCTGCTCCCTCCATCAATTATAGCACGAACACAGAAATTATTGACAATGAGGAACATTTGAAACAAATTATAACATTGTAGCTTGTCTACTGGCTCAACTTGTGTACTCAAAACACGCTGAACAAGGATTGATTTGTAGTCTGCAGTGCATGTCACACTATCAATTACCTTATCAGGATCTTTAACACTATCCGCAAATTTATCTGCATAAAGATCAATTGCAAGTGTAAATTCATTCTCTTCATCACTAGCACTAGCATACCACTATCATCAGTAGCAATATATGCGTGTTTGCTAAGACATTCTTTAGCAATATGTCCTATACCCTTGCAACAGTGGCACACAACTTTAGAAAAGTTGCTAGAGGAAGGTGTAGCAGATTCACTAGAAGGAGGTGTGATAGGAGAACTCTTCTTTACAGGCGCTGGTGGTGTCTGCACATTAGAAAATTTACTCATCTCGGTTGGACGTGAAGGAATGGATGGAGTCGCGGATGGAGTCGTGGATCGCCTATGTTGTTGTCCTTGTACTTCCCTTTCAGCTTTAATAGCATAATGATATAATTAGAAAAATCTAGTCCATTCTTTATAGTCAAGAACATCCTGTATTTCACGACGTAAACCTCCAAAAAATCTAGAACACTTATCCATATCATCCTCTTGTATGTTACTACATGCTAGATCAATTAAAAGCTCCTGATAATGTTTCTCAACAATTTTACTACCTTGATTTAAACGTTGCAGTTTTAATCGCAGATCACGCTGATAGTATCGAGGAACAAATCTCAATTTCATTCATCGTTTAAGTATAGTCCAGGTTTGAGGTATTTGAGCATTAACATTAGCATTATTGCAAATATCATTCCACCAGAAAAGAGCAAAACTAGTAAATTCACTAGTAGCAAGTCTAACTCTATATTCTTCAGTTACTTTATGGGAGCTAAATTTTTTATCTACAACCATCTCCCAATCTAAATATGCTTCAGGATCAGTAGAACCAGAAAATGAAGGTATCTTAAACTTGGTTTTAGAGAAATGATCATTATTACCTTGGTTGTTACCTCCCATACCGCGTCGGTTAAAGTTCAACCGATTACGGTTACGTGCACCCTCAGCACGTCGTTGAGCTTCGGCTCAGCCTCTGTGTCGCCATCGTCCTCCTAGGAGAGATCATCATCATCTTCTTTAGGACGTGGTTCAGGATGTCGTTGTTCAACATCTTCAATTCTCTTGGCCAAATTGGTGATTTGTTGAAGGATCTCATTGAACTTGTCATCAAGAACGGTACGAATCTCATTCTTAGAAACATAGTCATTGAAATCTATAGATACGTCCTTGTTTCCTTGGCCACTGCCTCCGACTTTTCCTAACATGGTTAATAGAAAGGAAAAGATAACATAAATAGTATTATCCCTATCAACTACTTAGGTTGTGGACAAGAAAAAATAAGGCACTCAACTCTCAAGCGTCTTACCACGGTCTTATAAGTGTTCTTACAAAAGCAACAGTCGGTGCAATCGATCGGTGACTGTGATACCGTTATAGCTTGAGTGTAATAGTTGCAAAGCGAACCTATACTTGGTTAGAAGGAAGTGGAGCTTGGATAGGCACAATATAGTAGCAATGAATAGCAAAATTCGCAACTGAATAGCAAAGCTGAATAAGTATCCCAAGTACTTGTCTTAGTTGCTGGTCTACTCACGTTCCAAGTACCAGATGTATCAAGTGATGTGAACAGCAAGAATATAATTAGAAACAAGGTAGAAATTAGCACACGTAAACACAGCTCAAATGGCGTTCTCTATGTGCTCCTCTAGATATTATTCCTCTTTTGCCCCTCTTTTTTCTATTTTTTTTACTGTCGTTGTTTTTTTGAGAAATTTTGACTTTTTATTTTTATTTTTTGATATTTTTTCTTCACTTAGGAGCACAAAAGAAGTAACCCCAGAAAATATGAGCTTAAACAAGTGAAAGACGTGGCCTGTGGAATTTTCAGAAGACGTGCTCGAAATCGACAAAAACCTTGTGACCACGAAAAGATGATCTTGTGACCACTTTTTGATCAAAATAAAAATCTTCGACCCCGACAGAGCGGGGGATGGACGGATCTAAAAATTTTTTCCGATTGATTTTGATATATGGAACGTCGAAATCCGAGTTCGTATGCGAAAACTAGACCTGTTTTACAAACGCACTCTGAATTAGAGGACAAAACAGAAACAATACGCGTAAAATTGGTCATGGCAGCAATAATTTGATGGAAACAGTGAAGACAAGTATAGGGAATTAGATGGCGTGGACTAAAGTTTGATGGATACAAAGGAAACTCAACAAGACTTGGAGATGTTCACGGATTATGATGAAAAACAAAGGGAAAATACAAACTGAACTAAAAAAACAATCTAAAACCAGCAACGAGAACTTGACCCAGGGCACAAACTCAACAATGCGAAACAGAGATGAAATTGCACGGCACAATGAGGCTATATGACAGAGAATATGTGATGATGTATATTTTTTTGGCTTTTTATGGACTATAGGTAATACAAAAACAATAACAATCTAAAGGAAAAAATAAAGTTATACCTAACGGACAACAAGGTCTCTGATATCATTTGATGTAGATTATGTCCGATCTTCCGAAAGGTATGATAGCGTCGATTGGTGGAGACTCGACGTTCACGATCTAGGCTTCGAACCAAGATTGATTCGGACCCGCAACCGTTACACCACTGTTCCGTTGGTTATCAACCACGCGAACATGATTGATCTCGCCGAGAAGGCTTTCCTGCAAGCGAATCGAGAACACAAGCAAGAACGAGATGAACGCAATCTGAAATTGCAAATAAATATGAGGCTTATGAAATTAAGAAGGAGTTCAAGTCTTAATTCGAAAGGACTAATCGCCACAAGCGAACAAGATCAAAAACTGGGGCCCTGGTTCATAGTAAGCAGCCTTGACGGCACAGTTACAGCAAAACGATGTCTGTTTTACGAGAAAATCAAGAACTAAACAAAACTCAAACCCTAAGAAGAGCGACAGCTGGTATTTATAGAGTCTTGGACGTCACCCCCTCTGAACGCGTCCCCTAATGGGCCCAAACACGATACACGGTCCAACGGATCAAAAGATGGTGTCGCAGCACCCTGATAGATTCTGGACGCTGACTTATTTCGACGATTCCTGTTGATTCCTAAGGGATTTTGACGTGAGACCAATTGGATTGGCTTCCTTATCTAATTTCCATCCATATGTGGATCATCGAAAACGGTGTCCGGATGCGTCCTGGGTAACCAGTTAAGGCAGACTGGTCCTGAAACCCGAGATGGACTCCAACTTCAGTTGGACTGGGCCTTCACTATAAAAAAAAATGAATTGGACGTCCATACCGGACCTCCTCGTCTCCTTGCTTTGTATGCGATAAAGTAGTGATGTCCTCGTCATCGACCTTTCAGGAGGAAACGAAGTGATGATATCGATGAAGTTGTATTTTTTATTTGTGTGTTTCTCGTTCCCACACATGTATCCCTGCCTTTATTGTGATAGCGGTTGCGGATGCAGAAGTGTGAGCCGCCAAATGTGAGAGGAGATCAAGATTCAAGAGCAGGACAGAGACGAGGCACTGTAGTGGAGGAAGAAGATGGAGGGAGCATGAGAAAGACGTGTGCTGTTTGTGGCTCAACATCAGCTAGCGACGTGCACGGCAGATGGCCGGTCGTCAATTGCTGATAACTCCAATACGTACAGAAGCTTGGACGGAAACGACACCCGGGCAAGGGCACGAACTCGTCTTCCTCCTCTTCCATTTACTCGATCCGATCCCTTATTTCCGATCCTCTTCAGCATATATCGTACATCATTTTGCCCTTTGCCTCTTATATGCTGCTTACTGGCGTCTAGCTAGTTACCACCGTTAGATTTCCAACGACGTAGATTGGGGGCAAGGCCAGACTGCATGCACGAAGGCAGACAATTTATCTAGTAGTGCAGATCGTGTTTAGCTAGAGGCAGAGCCACATGTTAATTACGTCAATAAATGGATCAGAGTCCGTAACAGCTCTACGTGTTTGACTTTGCGGTTAGAAGAATCTCAGCCGTGTGCAACTGTACGTTGAAACAGTTTATCTCGATCTGTCGCATGTGGGGATTTTCCTTCATTAATTAATCTCAACCGTCGTAACTTGATCCCACGGTAGGTAGATTTTACCTCTCCGGCCTGCTTGCCTGCAGGCCCGGTCCTGGGGATTCGAGTTGTGCCCATGTACAGGGCACTTGAAGTCTAGGGGCCCAATTTGAAGTATGTAAGTTAGTTGGTAATACTCTGGTACAATAGAATATAGGTATGTATATATATATATTAGGCGCGTAAGAAAGAGTCTGTCGATTTTTCTTCCGTCACGGCCACTCTCCTTCGTGGTTTTATCGCGGCGTGTCTTCGCGTCTGCCGTCCGGTGTCACCGACGCTGATCGGCCGTGCGCAACGCACTAGCTACTCCGCTTGCTCGCTCTATAACTCCGTTCTCAGCCAAGCGAGTACGACACCACGACTATATGAGACGTCCTTGCGTCCATACGTGTTCAGGGAAAGTGCCGTGCCCAATTGCCCCTGTTCCCTAAGCCCCTTTGTTGATTGTTTAATCAATGTTTAATTTGTCTAATTGCCTTTGCCCCCTATCATTATTCTTCATAATATAAGACTCAAATCTAATTTGGGATTGGGGAATTCCTAATGGTGCAGGACAGTGAATAATTATTATCCTTGTTCTCCACTTGTCTCGCGCTAAAAAAATACTTGGTAATTTACTAACACTCATTTTTATTTTAACGTTAAACTGAATCTAGTATTTCTAAAATTCTAGTGTACTCGTGTTGACAAAAGGCACGCATTTATATAGAAGTGAAAAAAGAAAAATAGAGATGGATAGAATTTTTATACATATTATTATAATTATAATGAAGGACCCATCTCCCAGGCTTCGCTCCATGTCTATAAACTGTCAGGACCGGGCCTGCTTGCCTGCATGATTTCCTGGACACAAACATGCAGTGATTTCCTCGACACAAACATGCAGGATTGTGCGGCCAAGGATGCATGGAAGCCAGGGAACTCATCACGTCGAGAGATATAGAGTAGTAATTACGTAGAGAAATAGTGTCCATAATGTATTGGGCTACTTGACACTACTAGATTATTTTTTATAACTTTATCATATATTGTGTTTTTCTTCTTCTTTTATCTGTACTAGCAAAATACCCATGTGTTGCTACGGTAAAAGATCAATTGTGTTTTTTAAACTTATGACATTTTTTATTTCCATCACTAAATTTTTATTGCATATCTACACATTTAATAGAAAACCAAAAGAATTTTGACTTAATTATTTCCTTCAACTCAAATACCCATTAAATTAAAACTTTTTTTTTTATTAAGCAAGAGAGTTGCTACAGAAAAAATATGTAACCATTTTGTACCATACAAAGCGACCACATTTCACATATATTCTGGCTTAGCAAACACCGTTGTTGTCTGAACATTGCGTTTATGCGTTGGTAGACGCGGATCCATTTCTAAGTGCAAGTAGGATAGCGTACAGGCAGCCTACACCGACGCTGCTCAATATGCGATAAGTTTTATCTTCATGTGTATTTTTTCTACTCTAGTACATATTTGACTCCTAATAAATGCCATGTTTTTTTCAAGCGACAAACGGTTCCTAAAGTTTGGAAACTAAATAGATAGCTTGAAATATTAAAAAAAATACATGTATGTTCCTTGCAAACTAAAATATTTTTTTTAACGTGGTACCAAAAGGAATACTATGGCTCTGACCATTGCCACGTATGGCAGGGGATGGTGGATGCCCTATCCGGTTTCCTAGTCGCTTTTCCCTGATTTTGCATCCTATGCGCCGGTTCAAGTGGGGAAGCTGTTTTTTTCTTCGGTTTTCTACTGGTTCACCATGATGGACAGTAGAAATTCAAAATCTGCTCGTATTTCCAACCTCTGTCGAGTCTCTTGCGACAGCTCGCCGCGGAACGCTCGTCCGTCGAATCCACCGCAACCCCTCCCCCCCCCCTCAAAACTATTTACCGAGTGTTTTTTTGTCGAATCGACTCTCGGCAAAAAAAAAAAAGTAACGGGAACGGCGAGAAGATGGTGATGGCTGCTTTACCGAGTATCACGATGAAAAAACACTATGCAAAGTTTAAAACGTTGCCAAGTGCTATGGCCAAAGCACTCGGCAAAGTTTAAAACTTTGCTGAGTGCCAAGGCTAAAACACTTGGCAAAAAGGTGCGTAGATGACAGATTGTATGGTCGCTTTGCCAAGTGTCGACGACCAAACACTTGGCATTTATGGTCACTTTGACTAGTGTTAAGGTCAAACACTCAGCAAAGTTGTGCCCAGAATAACAGATTTGACCTCTTTGCCAAGTGCTTTGTCCTTAACACTCGGCAAATGCCCTCTTTGCCGAGTGTTACACTTGGCAAAGTGACCTAAACCTCACTGTTTTTATTGTTCGGTCACGTATAACGGACCCCCCCCCACTCAAACAAACATCACAGGCATAATTCACATCAAGCATCACATAATTCACAATAAGCATCACAGGCATAATTCACAATAAGCATCAAGTAAGCCACAAATGCAAATGCAAGTCACAAGTAAGCCACAAATGCAAATGCAAGTCACAAGTAAGTCACAAGTCTGAACCAAGTCACAAGTAGTCACTGCGGAGGCCCTAGGAACCATTGCGACAAATCCGGGTCTTGAGGCTCATTATTCGATGCCGCCGATTGATTCTGCACAAAGGAGAAGAGATTACATGTGTGAGACAAGATTGATATTTATATGTCATGCACTTAATAATATGAGCAAGAATTAGGCAAAACTATGGTTCCTAAATCGGAAGTAATGTGGCCAAAAACTATTTGAGCTAACATACCATTTGAGCTAACATATCATTTGAGCTAACATTTTGAGCTAACATATCATTTTGTGCTAACATATCATAACATATTTCACTTTAAGCTAACATATCATTTGGCA